>NC_043978.1:43709630-43842130 GCF_902148855.1 Sphaeramia orbicularis
AGGAAGTTGAGAAGGCAGGTGAGGCCGTCAAGCTCGATGAAGCGAGTGACAAACCTGGAGGACAAAAGATTCAGAGAACAGAGAGTTTAGAAAGTGTCAGAAACAAACGGACAATTCAACACTGCAAAAGGGGGAAGACCATGTAGCACTGTCTCTACTAGAGGTCAAATCCAGTTTAACTAAACAACCATAAAGAGTAATTAAAGAACATAATTTAATACATAACATGTCCTGATATGGTCACTTTAACCCTCCTATGACCATAATTATATTCAGGCTGCCTGGACTTATTTCAGAATTGTGAAAAAATGTGAAATGAGTGAAATGAATGAAAAACTGTCAATATCTGGCAGTTATTCAATATTACTGTGTGTTTTTGCCTATGCAGTAACAGATTAAAGACTGGTTTAATTAAACAAGTCAACTAATCTAACTAAATAATATATACATTTTTACAGCAACAAATGATTCTTGGTTATCAGTTATTCTTGTATGGTATACCCATTTATATATACTAAATATTCACAAATAAAACTGTAAATTCAGAAAAATCTCCCACAGTGAAAAATGTCTTTCATTTGCTTCATTCAACAGTTCATAGTTTTAATGTTTTCATTGCATTGCCACCATACATCAAGTTTTATTCAAGTGAGTTATATACAGTATTGCCTTCTGAAGTGCAGAGAAAGTACCACATAACATAAAAAGTAATATTAATGAACAACTCCACCTAAGTACACTATTTAAATAAGTGTCCTTAATTAATTTCCATCACTTACTTGCTCTCACAGTCACTTAAGTGACACTAAACAATAAAAAGACTTTTTTAAACTTGAGACTTTACACCTACTGTTTGCTGAGGATCAAGCTGACAACCCTCATTAGCAGAACTAATTAGAAAGCAGTGAGTCATTAACCTCTGATGGAGAAGCAGCCCTGCTGAATGACAGATAGCACATGTAAACATCCAGGAATGTCACATCTAGGGAGCTCACTGTGGGCTGCATTGTGAATGACTTTGTGATAGGACTCGTAAATTATTACAAACAAATGAGTGTTTGTACGAAGGAGCAAAAAGAAAGAGGCTACGGAGGACAGAGGAGGACGAGTGGAGGATGACAACAGAAGGATTGAGTCACAGGCGGACAGCGAGGAAAGAGGGAGAGGAAAACGACAGAAAAAGGCAAAGGGCTGAGAGGCCACATTTATTGGTCCTCGCTGTAACAGATACATTGTTTTGACACTGACGGAGGGATGAGCTCCAAGTTCCATCCCCTCCCACTGCTGTCCTGGCTCAGTTAGCATGGAAAAACAACACAGAAAAATGTGAATTATCTAATTATTATCTTATATAGCTGAGGCCAGGGCTCCTTCCACTGCTCACACAGGATCAATCCCAGATTTCCATGCATAAACACACTCACACACACTCAAACTTTACCTGGCATGACCAGTAAATCTCTCAAAGACACATAATCCCCAGATCTCCAGCAGCACCTACATGAGATCAACTAGATCATACTACATGCATGCATGCATTCAGTCAGCCATCCTTGACAATCACAGAGAACACACACACAACCCTTCAGCTGACAATGTGCTTTTTGTTTAAGCGCAGATGCCGCAGTCTCAATACCCACTCAACACTAAGGTGCTGAAAAATAAATGCAATAAATTAGATATGACTTGATTCTGATGTAAGACAGACACTGGAACTGGAGCAAGGGAGAACTGATCCAACTGTTGAAGTTACACATCTTATATCAGAGAAATTCCTTGGAAGACGGCGATAGCCAGGAATTGCGGGGCCACCTCAGAGAGCGAGGCTTCATACTGGAGGAGAAATTAAGCTGAACATCCTTGTGATTAATGTATGGAAAGTAGAGGGTGATAGATGTTGTTCTTGGAGTTTGAGTTCAAAAGGGTGGGATGGGATTCAAGGACTCACTTACTGCTGCTGCACTTTGTTCTCCTGGTTTGCTGACAGTTTGCCAGAAACATGTACACACACATACACACAGGTACACAATGCAGCATGTGAATATGCTTGTGTGGGTAAAGTGGGCAAATGCACGAAATTTTAAAAAAAATCACAAATGCACAACTCTTCGAAAGGCATTCAATAGTAACTAATCCTCTGTACTGTTAACAAAACCTTCTCGTAAGCTGACATCCAGCTATTCTCCAGCCTCTGCCCCCTTTCCTTCCCCCTCCCTCCCTCCCTCCCTCCCTCCCCATCTTTCATTTTCTCTCCACTGAGCACTTGAATCAATGGATCCCATCTCCTCTGACTTTGGAGTCTCCTCTCGTCTCCTCTTGTCCGCTGATATTCACGCTCAGCCGAGTGGCGTGCAGGCCTCCTCTTTTTCAAAAATATTTTTGGAACAACCGCTGCATACTTAAAACCCACTGGGGTTGCGTTCAAGACAGGGAGAGCTAGACAACTGCTGCATACGATATGAGCTCAGGCGGAGCTGAACAATACCGGGGCTGAGCCAACAACACACACACACACACACAGAGACAGAGACAGAGAGAGAGAGAGAGAGAGAGAGAGAGAGAGAGAGAGAGAGAGAGAGAGAGAGAGAGTTCTTCAGACAGACAAAAGAAAGAAGTGAGGAATATAACTTGGAATGGGACAAGACAAAACAAAAGTGACAGTGAGGCAAAAAATGACTGCATGTGTGTGTCTTGATGCGGAGCCAAGGATGGTCAAAGGGGAGCTGCGGATGCATTTAGGAGAAAGATACTTGATATAATAAAAATATCTCAAGGTTTACTTGCTCCCATTGATGTAAAATGTGTCAAATCTACAACTAGAAGCTAAATCAGAAGGACGGTGTGAATGCCCAAAATCAGATTTCTAAACCTCTTTCCATCAGACTGGACTCTGCTGAACTGTGCCTGACCCCTGTGTGCAGACAGTTCATTTAAATTCACACTTGCCCCAAGGCCTGACCACACAAACTTATCAGAAATGAACACGTGCACACTTCCACACATACATGCACGCACTCAGGTGGTCATGCGCTCCCTGCCTCTCCTCCTTACCACACACTTAACATCTTTCAAACCCTTTCTACTAATCTGAGGCACTAGAGATTGACCTATGTGTTATTTTCAGCGCTGATGACAATAGAGATACCGGTTATTAATAATCAAGCAAATCCATGACTGATATTTAGAAGTGATACACATATGCAGAAAAAGTGAAACCTCGGTGTCAAATATTAAGACACAAAACTGTGTATAAAAGTAGATTTCAGCAGTATTTCAATAACTTTCACGTCACTTTTCGCACTGAATGGGAAGGATTACAAATTAGTACTAGTTATTCAGATCAGTGCTGTGGATGGGACAATGCTTGAGAACATAGAGCGATAATTATCAGACTGTGTACAAAGATGCACACTGTGATTGCCATCCCAAATTTAGGAAAAAAAGGTCTTGATATTCTACTGGCAACTTGTTGCGAAGGTCATAAATCTCACCCCTTCCATGTTCTTTGGTTTGAAGACTTTGGACAAACCAAACAAAAGTACACATTAAGAATTTTTTTTTCAGATTTGTGCTCAAATTGTGAGTTTTTTATGCTATAAAAACATGGGATAAACAGTTGTAGTGCCCAATCATAGTCTTAAATATATCAGACACATGGCCAGGAGCCAATCAGGTGGGAAGCATGACCTCCTTGTATCACTACTGCGCAGACTCTGGCTCCAAATTGCGTCACACCAGGAACATGGTTTCATTCATACACAGCAGCAGGAAACACTAGTCACTTTTCCATTGGACATACACGCAAAACTTCACCGATATTTGCTTAATGTCAAAAAAACAGAAGTGCATAATGTCGGTTTTTCCATTAAATCCCAAATGCTATAATTTATTTATTTATTATTGCGAGATGACACGAGAAGTCATTCCATAAACATGGCAACGAACATAAATATCGTGTTGATTACCTCTCTATCCTCAATTTAAAAATTATTTGTTTCCTGATGTGTCCACACATACCACACCATGTTTCTTTTAAAACTCTTCTTTTTCGCTTGTTGTAACGTCTGTCAACATCCGTTTTTTGTTTTTTGTTTTTTTTTCATTCACATGACTCTAGTTGCAGAAAAAGGTCTTTCCATTGCAGTTTTGCATGATATACCAATTGCGCTATGCCCCAAAACCCCCCTCTTGCCAGTGCAAAAACTTTTAATCGAAAAACGAGAGTTTTGGCGAAATTGTCGTTTTTCCATTAGGTAAATTTTTACGTGCAAGTTATATTTGCACAATTTCAGTGACAAAGGAAAAGCGACTAGTGTCAATCTTTATATACAGTCTATTGTGACAACAGACAGACAGGTGATGCTGCATCAGAGCCACAGTATTGGCTTAAAAGATCCACATAGTCTTAAAAATGTGAATGTGGGATCCTGTCATTGGTCGATTCCATACAAGGACACACACATGCATAATGTATATACTTTTCTAATATAACAAGGGCCCAGGAGATTCTTCATGGGTGCAGCTTAAAACTATTTGACCCAGGTGTCTGTAAAGCTTGGAAGGAAAGCCATACAATATCAGCACAACTCTCACTCAAATAAATGTTTCATGTGAGGCCCAGTGTATAACGGAGCTGAACCAAGAGCTGAACAAAGGGCAACACACATAAACCTGACACACGCACATAATTATATCACAATAAAAGCCCTGGCCAAGGTGCACATCTGTGATGTGTATAGTCTATATTGGCATGGTGGGAATGGCTCTTATGGACTTGGTCGGGATCAGTCTGTCTGGATATTTCTGAGAGCTTTCCAGTGAACCATGTGTTCATAAAGGCTCCTGTGACTGGTAATGAGCTCAGAAATGCACACAGAAACATTAATCAGACAATAATCAGCACTAAATCTCAGAGTGAACCACAATATACACATACAAATTTAGACATGAAAAGGAAAGTGTTTGGGAGACTAGAGTGAGGACAGACTATACCCTCTTTGCTTTCCACTTCCTTGTTAAATACAAAGTACCAAACGGTGAGAAATCAGCACATTGAGAGAAGCAAAAACATTCCTCAATCCAAGACTCTTTAAAGGTGTAATACTTCTATTTGGTAATATGCGAAAACAGATATAAAGTTCACTCTCTATTAAGCGGGGACGACTGCAAAATGTTTTGAAGGATAATATTTGCATGTGATGGCGGTGAATCGTCCAAAGGGCTGTTGACTCAGGCGCTCTTCTGAGCAGAGGCTGAACGGTTGCAGTCGACTCGAGTCAATGTTCTTGTTGGAGGAGTGATACAGAAACAACGTCCACAGAACTGTCCTGGGAATCACTGCAAGGTTATAATGATTATGCTTGGACTGCAATTGCATTTTAGGCCAGTGTGGCCTCTGTGACCTCCAAAAAGCTTCATTTCCTGTCATCCTGCAGTTATTTCACAGCGGAAATGACAGTGGTTGAGGAGCATCACGTCTTAGTTGCAGGAATGCGCTCACAAAACAACCGACAACACACAAACAGCACAGATGAGTTGATGACTTTACAGGTCAACGGTGCTTATGTTAAGTACACTTGACTCAAGTTTGTAAATATTTAAATAACAGGACGCTAATTTGAAAATGCACACGGGACTCTGCATGTTTTTATGCTGTGGGTTGTGTTTGTGTGTTGGTAATATGCTGGGCCTATTTCTGCTTTATGTGAGTAAACACAACCTGAACATGATGGTTCAAGCTCCATTTGACAGCTGGTAAACAAAGCAGTAACTGTTGGCAAAGAAAATGAGATTAGCTCAAATTTTCTTCCACTTAAGTTTATAGCCTGTGTTTGAAATGACTCTCTTTTTATGGTTGTTCATAATTAATCAAATTTACAATCAAAATAAGACATGTGGGCCATTAAATTTACTTAACTATTATACCTATTAAAATAATTTTCAGCAGCATCGCAGCATGAACAGACATGACTCTGACGTTCAAGTCTGATGCAGTCTCTTTGTTCTGTGATGAAATGTTGGAATATGCTGCTGTACCTGCCATTCTTGTCAGACCAGGCCTTATATAAAACACTTATGAATTTACTCTGATTCGCAAAAGTCCCTGTTTAGCCTGTTTCCAGCCGCATTACTGGGTTCACCCCATCACAATAAGCCACAAAATGACAGCAATTTCAGGTCAAATTTTACAAAGCCTATACTGGTAGGGATTCAAGATTATTAAATTATTATGCTATTGTTTCTGTCTTTTGATTTTTTGTTACTTCACAATCACTGGCACTAATGTGACAATATGTGGTTTAATTTACTGAGGCAAACAGGCTGTGTTTGTGCATTTATATGTTACTGTAGCTGAAATAAGACTGAGAAATGCATTTTCAACGTTTCATTACTGTTAACCCTTTATTGGGCAAGAGACTATTTTTGGTAATTTCTGCATACATTACAAGACAGTTGCAGTGAGGACAGTGAGTCAACAATCTCAGGTCCAATGTGGTCTACAGGGTCTGTAAGGTCCACCTCTGCAAGAACAATGAGTGTAACTGCTTTGTTAGGTACCATGAAGTAATGGTACTAATGTAAGGAATGGGCGGCCATGGCTCAGGAGGTAGAGTGGGTCGTCCAATAACCGAAGGCGGTTGGCAGTTTGAATCTTGCTCTGTCCTAGTCATGTGCCGTTGTGTCCTTGGGCAAGACACTTCACCCACATTTGCCTCCAGTGTCACTCACACTGGTGTATGACTGTGTATGAATGTTCGGTGGTGGTCGGAGGGGCCGTTTGGTGTGAATCGGCAGCCACACTTCCGTCAGCCTGCCCCAGGGCAGCTGTGGATACAAATGTAGTTTACCACCATAAATGTGAGAGCAAATGAATAATAGATCAATAATGTAAAGCGCTTTGGGTGCCTTGAAAAGTGTTATAGAAGTCTAATCCATTATTATTATTATTATCATTATAATTATTATTATTAATGATGTTCAATGGGATAATGTGTATGTTGGTCTACGTTCTAAAATACATGTTCCTTTCACCTTGCATGTGTTTTTCTTGTATTTTTTTAAAAATAAATTTCTTGGACTTTTACTTTTTTTGCCACTTATGGGTAAGGAACTAAATATGGTAACTTCATTAACTTTGATTTTCTACATTATATATATATATATATATATATATATATATATATATATATATATATATATATATATAATTTCACAAAAGTTATAAAGTCTTGATAGATCATCAAATAACACACTAAGGTTGAAATTTTGAATTTCATAGTATTTTTATGAGTGCCCTATTAAGGGTTAAATATATTTTACCGCAGAGTAGACAAAGGTAAGTTAAGTTGCTGTTGCCATTGTGTTCATTTCACAAGTGTGCAGTAACACTATGCAGGCCACATGATCAGAAGGTGTCATCTTGTGTTTTCAGTGCCCTATAATCAGCCTGTAAGTGAAAGTGACAGCAGTGGGTGGCCTGCTAACAATGTGCTGCTTTTCTGTGCTCTGCCTGGCACTCTGCATGGCCACCATGTGTTTGCGTCCCGTGGTCCTGCAGAGGGGGCCGAGGGCACAAGGGCACCTCTTTACTCCAAAACCCAGCTGCCTCTCTGAAATGCCAGAGGAGACGAGGGAGGGAGGGTTGGAGGCCGTTTCAGGCAGTGATCCAAAGCCAAGCCGTGAATCAACGCAGAATACAGACACTGACTTGTCGCAGAAAATGTTGCCATAAAAGTGTGTACATATGCACACACACACACACACACACACACACACACACACACACACACACACACAGAGGTGACACATGAATAGAAAGTGTAGGTGAGGCTAATGAGCACATTAAACCACACGGTTTCCCTAGACATCTAAGCTGTCAGGCACCCATAGACACCCATTTGTCACAAACTTAGCGGAACAGTAACACACTAGCCGGGCTTTCCCCTAACGCCCATATTCAGTGGGACACACCTGCTACCCAGATCACTGCTACAGTACTTAAAAACATCTGTGATCAATAGCAATAATTCACTCTGAGAACAGTACAGTTGCAGGTGCATTACTAAATAGTGTTGACTGATTCATTGCAGACACCATTGATGAGTTTAATTAAGTACACTTAAATATAATACAAGAGTTAATGGCTGAGAGAGAGCACATTGAAAGGCATAATGGGAAGCATCATTATTCACGTCACACAAAATTAGGAGCCGTCTGTGCTAATGTGGATATTTTGCAAAACTAACATGTTCCTCTACATTTTGGCTTCTCATCCACTCATAAACAGTACTTTCAAAGTGAGGATTTTAACAGTTTGTGAGCAGGTATCCATGGCCTTTCTGCTGTGTTGTGTAATGTAAAATGCGCAAGAATCGTAACGGCCAAAACAGCAGATCTGCGGCTTACTGATTCTATTTGTTTGGCAGTGTTCAACTTCACTTGTTTCTGCTGCTTAACTTCTCCACCTGGCAAAAGCCTTTGCATTCTGACCTGGGCCCATCTGTGGTTTAAAGTCCCCCAGAAATAACGGTTTGTTTGAGCATTTACAGTTGATTTTGTGTGCAATTTTAATTGTGTTTTGTTTTTTGTTTTTTTAACAACTTTGTACAGTGACCTTGAGTGTCCTGAAAGGCACCTATAAATACAATTTATTATTATTATTATCATTATTATTATTATTATTATTATTATTATTATTATTGTGCACTCCTATTGTGTATTCAACATAATATACAGTATTCTAAGTATACTCTATATTGAGTAGCTACTGGAAAATCACATTTGAGCCTCTTTAAACTGATTCTAGTCCTCTGAAATCCTACCTTTTGTGTTATTTACTGAAATTGCCATCTGAATGTGCAGTTAAGAAAAACTACAGTTACAGTCAAAAGAGCAAAATGTGAACCGTAAAGACAAGTAGTCACACAGCTGTGGTTTAATATTTCAGTACAACTTTCATTTCACTCTGGTTACTGATAAAATGAAGTCCTTATTGTTGACACAGATCCCTTTTATTACTGGGCTTCAGTGCTCAGGGATGTGTTTTTTCAGTAGTGTGCTGGTAATACCGAACACCTCGATGCGTCACTGCAATGGCAGGTATCAGCATCAACATTGCGGGAAACTATTACTAAGCTTTCCTGACAGTGAATGTCTGAAATATGCTTTCATTTTCCTTTCAGCTGGTATGCCGCATTTATATTTTCCATCTGGTATGGGTGAAAGAATCATCTGAGCATGTTTGGATGATTAATCAGATATAAAGACAGTATTCCTAATATTTCTGTTGCATTTTAATGTAAATCAAAGGGGTCCCTTAAACAAATCAGACCTTGCTGTTATTGCTTTAAATAAAAGGGTAATATCTCCTAATATTTCAGTATTTCCTTCAAATAAAGTTACAGTTTTTTCTGGTTAATTTTTCGTCCATAGCAAACATCATTATACAGCTTATGTAACACGACAAGACAGGGAAAGGAAAGCAGTGTCTACTGTTACGGACACTTAACACCCACTGCATTATGAATTTGAACCAATACCCTCAAGGCAATGGTACAAGACACCTTAGCCTCACAAAAAAATATAAAAGAATATTGTGTAAAGGACCACTTAGGCAATGCGATATATATTTCTGCTGATTTAATGGTGAGTGACAGAGTGTGACTATAAAGGACATTTGCTCCATTAACTTTAGTCCAATCCTGAGTAAAACTCCACCCACTGCATGAATCTGCAAAGTGGTACAAGGTTGATAAAAGACCTGGGGGGGTGAATGTGTGTGACAGGAGATGTTCAGGGACATCGAGACAGGAGAGGATCAAAAGACACCTATGCAGAGCCATGCAAAGGTCTGAAAGGGTTAGTTTCCCTTTTGTTCAACTTTACCCCACCAAAATAAAAAAAAAATCAATTTCATTTTAAATGTATTAGGAATTTAGGATATTTTCACCAGTTTACTGCGTCCTCTCCTAGAGAGCAAAGACACGCTTAACTACTCTTCAAACCCACCAAAGTCGCCTGACAATAACAGCAATTCTGTGGCTATTTCAGTTGGTCAGCCTGCTTGTACTACTGTATTTGAACACATTAGCTCAGAAACTAAATGTCAAACCAAGTAGCAAATCAATGCAGCAGTAAATTATAGAGTGCAATAGTAGTGTTTTTTTTTTCTTCAAACAAATCTGATGGTTCTGTATAGAAGTATGTACAGGGTTTGCAGTCGCTCTTTGATTTTTCTTTTTAGGACATTTTTACATAAAATTTAATCCATAATGGTTACTTCAGTGTCTTCAAGGTTGGACACACTTGAAATGGCATGTTGAGCCATTGTCATTCCTGGTCTAAAACACGGTTTAGTGTTTAGTACCACTTTAAAAACAACTTTGATGCAACTTTGTCTAAAGCATAGATTCAGATCATTACTTTTGGTGCACTGACTTGTTTATTTATCTGAATTCCATTAGTAGTGGTATTAGTACTGGTCTCAAAAGTTTTTCATTTTTAAATAAATAATTTAGAAATAACATGTAATACTATAAATAATGGGAATGTGACCAACTAATATGACTAAGAACTTTACTTAGGAGGCCAGATTCCTCCCATGTGACTAGACACTTCAGCATTGTTAATTTTACTGGCTTGGATATCGAAACATGTAAAAACTCAAATACACCAATGTTTGCCTAAACTTTGCCTAAAATCACACACAACCCAGACATGACCCAGACACTGAGGCTGCGTGGGTTTTTGTCACTCTACACATTACGTCTGTCACTTCATAGCTCCTCTTAGGAAAACTCAACACCCAGCTTTTATCCAGACCACTGCATCATGCAACTGGCTGATGGACAGCTCCAAAGAACCGCTGACAGGCAGAGGGAGGTGGTTTGCATTAGTGGACTGTCCAATGTCCTTGAATGTTACTTTGTGGGTCATAAGTGGTGCTGAACAGTCACTGATGACCATGTCAGTGAGAGAGGAGTTCAGATCTTAAAGTGTCTATCATTGGTTTTATTTCACTGAAAGGTTATTAAATGAGCTGCATCAGTTTATGCTTCCATGACAGGAGAGAGACTTCATGGAAAGCAAATCTTTACATAATTAAGAGTGCTTTACATGTGTAGTGTAGCGTAGTTAGTTAAACAGCAGGAATGCATGACTGAGTGAACAAAGAGCAATGAAAGGCTCAGAAGAAGATTCGCTCACCTCATTGGCTGAGTTCGAAGTGCTGTCTTCAGGTCCTCCACCACTTTGTTCCTCATTTCCATTTCCTCTTCATCGAAAGCAAACAAGGTCTGCATCTGTGCAAATGTTGAGAAATAAAATGAATATCAGTAAAAAAAAAAAAAAAAAAAAAAATGTTATGGCATGTGCCTCTGGCTAAAACACCCTCAGGCATTATTTTTCCCCTTTAATTAAGAGCTTTAAAAAGTACAGCAACAAAATGTTCATCTTAATTTGGAAGCAATATGACAGGAGTCTTACTCACATACTATATTTCATACCCTTTATGAGTGAATATATTTGTTTTGATTAGTCCTAGCAACAGATAATCAGAGCCTCATTAGAAGGCTTATGTTTCAGGTGCAATAATCAAACACATCATGTGGTTTTCTCCCTTTCAAAGTCATTTTCCTTTTAATGAACTGTTTGATGCTATACAATGTGCCAAAAAAGTCATGAGGGCAATTAGGTCCAATCAAGCTTACAACAAATAGGGCAAATCATAAATAAATACTTTGACCAGTGGGAGTGTTAATGCATTTCTGCATCACTTAAAGGCTTCCCTCAGCAACATCAAAGAGCTGCTGTGCTCCTATTAGTCAGGGCCACAGGGCTTCTGTTTAGCCTCTCCAGGCTTTTTCCATGGCAGTTCTCTGCCAAGTGCAATGGTTCAAACAGTGTGTGTTTTTGCAGTGGAGTGACGTAATCACTATAGCTGCCTATTAATTTGCCTGACAGTAGTGCTCAAATGTGACCCCATTTTCCAATCTTTGAAGAACACACACAGGTCAAATTTTGGGGGAAATATTCCATTGGCAAGTAATACCTTTGTGGACTAACAATACCTAAATAGAGCTGTCCCATGTTTGACTACCTAACAACAGCTCTGGTCTGTCCAGTGTGTGAGAGTGTTTAATCTAGAAACAGTGCAGTCAAAACATCCATCATGTCGACTTAGCCTCAAGTCCAGATGGTTCAGAGACCCTGTGCCAAGAAGTAAAAGCTCTGGCTCCTGTTTCTCTAAACGAATATGTTCATAGTCAATGGGAAGTTGGACACAACAAGTGTTGGGGGGGGTGAATGATTTGGTCATGCTGTGAGCCAGTTCACCGTGTCAATGAGTCTAGCCAAATGGCTCCTTCCTACATCTGCTATTTGTAAGCCCACACTAACCTGTGGCCAACATGCACATAAGGATACCATTATAGACAGTTGGTAAACCAGCAGAAGGTACCTCCCTAATTCTCTATTATGGGAAGTGCCCCCCAGAGTCACAACTATGCCTTCAAGCTACTCGTCAGTGTATTGTTAACTGAGTGAGTGATGAGTGCAGCTCATCAAAATCTTAATTTCCACCATGTGGGTCAATGATGTGCCAACAAGTAAAGAATGGAGCAAACTATATTACTTAGACAGAGGTACCAACTTATTTAACATGACAAAATGCTAGCAGACACTTATCTGATGTCGACATATTTGTTGGTAATGCAAAAGAAAGAAAGACATGCTAAGCAGTGCTATCTTCTGTCTTCACTACAATGTGAAGTTGCTGAATATTTCAGGGGTCTTTCTGTTACCTTTGATGCTATTTTAAAGCCATAAATGAAAAGAAAAAGACCAGTGATAGCATTAGCTTTTTGCAGTCTGGTTACTCATCACTAACCTGTAGAACTAAAATAAACAGAACTTCAAAACACTGAGGTTTTCTTTCCGCTTTTCTCAAGTATCATGTGACTGAAAATACCTTTTCGTGCTTTTGTCATTGCTAATGCAGGAAAAGTGCAGGTGATACAGATAAGATTAATGATGGCTCTGCTCTATTTCTGTGTCCCCAGCATAATTAGCATAATTAGTGGATGGAGGAACCAGGACATCATCCTTTGGTTTCTGAATTGTGGTTTTGAAGCTGCAGATGACAAGCTACAGGACCCCACGAGGTCAGAGGTGAGCTAATGCAAAGTGCTAGCTTACAGACTCAGTAAAATGGTAAACTTCAATGTATGATGTGATTTTACTAAGTCATTTCACAGTCTTGCTAGTGGAATCGATTAATAACTCCAGTGTAGCTGTCTGTCAGGGGAAAAAAGTGGTTTATTAAATAAACCAAAACACTGAAAGTCCAAGTCAGCTGGTGAGCAAGCCGTCACACAGACCTGTCAATCAAAGCCCAACACAGCAGGCATTAGAGCCCTCTATTGGCCCTGAGATCTTATTAACGGAGGAAAAACTGATCACTTATTAGAGGGTCCAAATACAATGGATCCCACTAGAATGACAACTGGAAAAAATAATTGAAATGATTAGTAATAGTATTTTAGAGTGAACTTCAATGGGAGCCAAACCCAGGGGCCAACAGTCATATTACAACTTTATGATACCTCAGCACTGAAACAAATTCTCCTACATATAATGTACCAATTGTTAATGCTATTAATTTGATTTTGTGCATTTTATATATTAACAACTCAAAACATCTCTTTTGAAATGGGGTTTTCATCATAAGAATAGCCTCACAAATTCTGTTTCTGATGTAAAAAAAAAAGCTTTAAAAAAAAAAAAAAAAAAAAAAATAGAGGGCCTGGAATATATAAAATTGTCTGCTGCCCAGTTTAATAATTTCTTTTTTTTTTTTTACACAGTGACACTAAAATAGAACACAATTCTTGGCTAAATTAAGACGCCCTTCCCGTTGCCTCTGAGTCAAAGCTCGTTTCTCTTAGTGTCGATCTCCACAGTTCTGGCCAGGTGCGAGCTCTGAAGTTCAGAACACTTGCTTGGACACAGCAGGGCTACAGAAACTCATGTCAGAGTCACGAGGATGTTTGAGTTATCACCCTGCAGCCAATGAACAAGCTCAAGGCTCTGACACAATTTTATGAATGAACATCAAGACACACAGTACAGTAATGTCTGCGGGCGGCAAAGTGAAAATGAGCTCATCCAATAACTCAGCTACTGTGGAAGGGCCGTCCCTGGTAAACTCACCCAGGAGCCAAGACATGAAGTCATAGACGGCGCAAAGCACCTCCAAAATTTAAAATGCTCTACTTGTCAAATGCTGTCTGGGGCACGGCAGTGGAGAAAATGGAAGATTCAGGAAAGGGATGAAATCAGTCGTTACTATGGTGAATAAGGCAGACTTGGCTCGTGGGAGGATTGAATAAAAGACTGATTATTCTACAAAAAGACGGCAATAATATACTTAAAGGGGTCATATTTTGCTAAATGCACTTTTATTATTCTTTGATACATTTATTTGCGTATTTGGGGACCCTAACAGTTAAAAAAAGTTTGAATTTGAACCCTCAGGTGCTGCAAAGCTATCTTTATATTCATTTTGGCAAAAGTCGAGTGGATTTCTAAAACCTGTTTTAATTCCTTCTTAATTCATTGCGTCTAACTAGTTACGTCACGACATTTGCACATATAAGGTCAAGACTTCCAACGAACATTTCTCTGAGTACGGCATAATTGTTTGTCAGCAGCAGCGGTTGTAGTCCATACTGAAAATTTGTCCAAACTTCGAGCCGATTACCTAAAATGTTCAGTTGTTGGTTGTATTAGCAAACACAAGTAGCTGAACGGGACAGAGCAGCACAGCCAACGACCTGGAAGGGGTGGGGCATGAGGTGGCTAATGTGCATTTAAAGGGCCGGCACTCAAAACGACCTTTCTGGTGTCATTAGTCAGAAATAGGTTTGAAGATGGACCAGTGGAGTTTAATTTATGAAGAATTCAGACCCAACCATAGCATTTACAGTTTATGTAGACCACAGGGAAATGTTTTAAAATGCATAATTCCATTTAAAAAAGCAAAATATCACTCCTTTAATAACCTATTTAGTCTATTATAGAATCACACTATCTTAATTTTCCTCAAACAAGTGAAAACAGGGATGCTATATACATACAATTTGGTCAACTTCATAATTTTAGAGGATCTAATTATACAAATGGAATGTAATATGCAAGATTATATTTTCAGAGAGGTCGAAGTAGAAGAATTCTTGTTTTTGTTACCATAGAATATGTACAGATGGGGTGAGTTGCCTCGTATAGTTGCGGTGCCATGTTTCTAAAGTACCTTAAAATGGAAGTGTTCTTCTTTTACTGTTTCATACTCTCATCTACTATGTCTGAGTGTGGATCAGATAAATATTCACTTAACTGAAGAGGCCAAAACAGACAAAAACAGGCTTTTTTAGTGGCCACTGTAGGAGACGTTGAGTGCTATCTGCAAAAAATTGGTTTTCAATATTTCCTGCAACTCTCTGCACTTAAGGCTTTCTTGAAAATGTTAGTGAACAGCTGGAGAAAAGTGGGAATATTTCATCATGTTGTCACCATTTTAAACTTATTTCCGGACATTTTTAAGACTATACAGCTCACTTGCCGATACTCCAGGTGCTGTCGTGAAAAAGGTAAAAGATGAGCTGAAACATAACCCTGACAGTGTGCCTGACACCTAATAGTGCAGAGGCTCTACTGGTGGAGTTAAAATTCTTGACAACTTACAAATCAGCACTTTCTCTCGACAACACTTAAAATACTGTGTACGCATTTGAGTGTGTGTTTGTGTGTCCCCTGACTGAGAACAACAGTAAAATGGTTTCTCCAGACTTCAACGCAAAGCCCAGGTACTGCACTGTGCAGAAAGAGCTTGTCCTCATCTCCTGAGTGACGCCAGTAAACAAAAACAGTTGTAAAAATAGCAACCTTCAACATGAGTTGTTGCTATAGGCATATTTGCCAGAAAAACAAACAACATGGCAATAAACAGATATTAAATGCCATAACTTCTTGGCTCTATGGTTATGATGATCCGCTTAAGTTATGGGTGAGCTTATGTTATCTGAATGATGTCTTGGAAAGACTTGTCAACTTGTAATTTGCCTGTCTGGCCAGATGGAAAAATCTATAATTCAATTAATATTCAACATCAGTAAGTGAAAAAAAGGTCAATTACTGAGATGAGATGCACATATGGAATTCCCAGACTGTACCTCAGGCACTAACTTGCTAGTCTCTACATTTCATCCTTACACGTCGTTCTTCAGGAGGCCCTTATAAAATCATGTTTTATGATGCTCAAACATTTGGGAGCCAACTTGCTGTCCATGTAAGGACTTGGGGTTAAAGGTCACAGTCACTAACAATGTCAGCGCCCCTGAATGTGTATGTACAAACAAATAATACTCTCATAGCAGTGCTTGTGTCTTAAATGATCCTGAGGTCATGGTAGAAGACAGTTTTGTGATGGTATCAAGCTGTTTTTATTGGCAGCTATTCTGGCTCAAAATAATGAATATCGTCGTGCTGGCTCTGCCTCATGTCTCTAACAGTCATTCCCACTGACTGAACTGCTGAGCATGTAAATGGCCTGTTTGTCATCTCGGTGTGTGTGAATGCTGGGGTCACAGCAAAGGAATGTGGTCATGCGAATATAACAAGCAGTCAGCAGGGAGACGATAAAAAAGCAAGCCAAGAGGGAAGTCTGAGAAATCTTGACTTAACAAACAGTGACCTCTGAGGAGTGGTACTCAGACATAAGTAAGTGAACTGAAGGATGCAGGAATAGTAGATTAAAGTTAGCAAGGAATACTAGCTCATCTATGAAATTTAGGTGGGTATCCAAAGCATGAGTTTGACTTACAGCAGCCATGGAGTTGATGCGGTCAATGTAGTAGTCGGGCCAGCTGGTGGCCAGCTTGTTCGGGTCCTCTTGTTCCTGTGGATCAAAAAAAAGAGAAAAAAGGCTTTATTATTGTCAAGAAACAAAGTGTTTCAGTATGGCTCTGCTTGTATGTTAAGACACTAAACATCCAGAGACTGTATGTAATGATGGACATCAGATATGGTAGTCCCTGATCCCAAAACCCAGACTACATTTACATGCAAATAATGGTCCAGTTTTGCACCCTTACTCTGAGAAAGACAACATTCCTAATAAGCAGTGTTGATGGCTAATGAAGGTGAATATTCAGCCATGCATAACCTGATTAAAAATAGTGTTTTTGAAAAAGGCTGGCATAGATTTGCTTATATGCATAAACCTGTTAGTATCCTGTCACATTGTTTAACAGTTGCCGTGTTTCTTCTTCCAACCAGAAATGTGGATCTTTGTTTGGATTCATCCATCTCTGCTAGAGAGGATTTCAACTCCACTCCAGCTGACTGTAAACAGGAGCCATGTGTGGAGGCCTGTAGTCAAACACGCACATTTCTGAATGCACGTCATACATGTCCAATGAATCCTCCTAAAACATTTCCCACATGCTGTTTGGAAAATGCACCATTAAGAAAAAGACCATTCAGAGCATCCTAACAGATTATTCAGTTTAGATGACACGTCATGTTCACAGTATTAGTGGAATAATAGTGTGTGTGTGTGTAAACATAGTCGTTGTGGTTACAGGACTGTGGACCATTTTGCAACTGGTGCATAGTAGAGATAAAGGAGCAGAACATGGAGAAGATGCTGAATACAAAATAGCATGAAGATTTTCAGACATAAATTTTTTGTGGGATCCAAATTCCACTGACCTTAAGAGGGCAGGGTTTAAAAATGACGCTACAAACGGCAACTAGGGGACGATCAAGATATTTTGGCTGCACTTTTAGAAAGCTGTTGTGTCATCCATCTTTTATGTACAGTGGGGTTTAAATCCACTGGAGGCCACATTTTAAATTCTGAACAAAAGGTAGTGCAGTTGTCTACTAGAGGCGAGATGAGGCCATTGGGACAAAGTTAACATTTTCAACCGAACACTAAGTTCATGGAAGCATCAAAAATGATGTGTATTTTGTTCAACGCCATAGCAGGATATGAAAAACAAAGCACCCTCTTCAGGATGTTAAAACACTATTGACTTTTAGTTTTGGTTAAATATTATGAAGATAATTTTGAAACTACTTTAATCCCTCCTTTTCTTCCATCCCTTCACTTTCTACCTTTACTTTCTACCTCAGTGTGCCTCTGAAATCTAAATGGATCAGGCACTCCAGTCCATAATAATTGGGTCACAACATCTCCGACTACTCACTTAGCTTTTATTGCACAGAGAAGGGGAAAGAAAGAAAAGAGAGGAACTGCCTCGAGAAACAAAGTGCACTTCGCATTAGTTTTCAAATAGGTCTGTCTGAGATCAATTTGTCCTGGCCAATCCTAGGAAGCGCAATGCCACAAGCAACCAAGGCACAGGGGAATACAGAGAGCATGTTCCATGTTCACATCTGGTCTTGTTTAGCCTGGGATTAGAGCGCTGGGGGAACGTTGTTGTTCTTGTTACTGTGTGCACGTCAACGAAAGTTGGAAAGTGTTGTGTGCCACATTAAGGCGCAATTTGATAGTTTTGTAAGATAAGAGTTACAATAATTCTTTGCCTGTTCTTTTAATCTCAGAATGTAGTTTCTGATGCATCAGTACATTGTAACAAATGTACTTGATTGATTCTTTCTTTTGCGATTCTCTTCCTAAATGCAGTAAAAACTTGACAAATTAATTAACCAAAAGATTGTGTATGTTGTCATCAGGGGCAGACTAAGCCTAGAAATCTTCACTTTTCATTTACAACTAGAGTATTCATGCAGCTGCAAGAGCTCATCAACTCCTCCTTGATATGGAAAATCAATATTTCATGCCTCTCAAATCCCCTCATTTCTAAAATATTGCTCTAATATTTGTGCTGTGGCACTGCACAGCAAAAAGCAAATTACCTTTTCTGGTATTAAGCCAGTGAAACTCTATTCAGAAATAACCTTGAACTGACTGCCCTGGAAATAAAATCTAATTATCATCTCCAGTAATCCAACAACTACAAGTCTGGACATAAAAATGCACTGCACAAACACAAAATCCATACACACTGAGGCAGGGCCATGCTGCTTCAGTGTAGACTTTGGGGTTGGTCAGCGTGGCTTTCAGCGCTCATAATGACCACTGTTTGTGATCGGCAACACCCGGTGCCAGCATTCAAGCTCAAACTAAAGAGCTGGAATAAAACTAAAACAATGGACCTCACTGTGCTACTGAGCGAGTGTTTTCACGCTGGCCGCCGTTTTTCACTACACTGCAGACACACTCAGGACATGATGCCAGACAGATCCTGACGCTAAGATTAACAACTTAACTGCTTCACTCTGGCCCTTTAGCCCAATTACAGCACAGACACACCCTCCCAAACATGTCAAGTCCAACGCAACATTTACTCTGGCAGTTTCACGAGCTGTAATTTTCCTCTTGTTTTTGGGACAAATGAAAAAATTATTACTACACGAGGTTTGTTTTTCAGGGTCGGAGTCCTATCAGTGTGTTTACTTTATGAATGTTCACCCTTTTGATCAAATTTCTGCAGCTGAAAGTTGCAGACCAGTTTGCTGTTTTCTTCATCAACCATTTTTGACTTAATTACAGTTGATGACTGATATTAAAATCTTTAGAGAAGATGCCAGACTCCACACAGTGGTGCCTTTTGAAAATGAAAAGTGTAGAAAGCATGCACTGCCTATAAATGGAGAAAATATATTTGAAAGATTGTGCATTTGTTTAAAGGATCTGACCCACATTTTATATTTATGTACAGTCTATATACTGAACATTCTTCTGCTTATGGTCTTCTTCTAAGCAAAAACATTCCAGTTACATGCCCTGCTGCGACAGTTTTAAGGTCAGTCCCGTCGTTCTATTACAGCAATTACACACTTACAGTGCACTGTACATTCCTCATGTCTGGGGACATTAAATATGATTTACAATCAGGGTTGCAGCAAAGCAGGACAGGAATCCCCAGCAGTGTATCAGGTATATTTCTGTAAGGTGTTACAACCATCTGTTGAAGGATATATTCTTTCAATGAAGACCAAAACACCCAGTGAAAGCCAGAGTGCAAGAATATTTCACTATGTTTTTGGCAGGCTATTGTGTTTGCAGAGGCACCTGTTAAAAGAGGATATGAAATTACATATTTCAGCTCCCTGCTGTCATGCAACACACCATTTCACGGATTTCAAATCTCTGAAAAGTTTTCACTGACAAATATAATTGAGTTCACAGATTGTAAAAATGTAACATGCATCCTTTCATGTCACAAGTCAGGAGCAACAGGGGGTGGAAAGCACAAAGAGTCTGTTTTAATGATGAGCAAGAGAGTGGGAGGTAAAGAGAAATGAGACTTACACAACACTAGAGCTGATGGGCTCCTTCTAAATTCAGCATGTGCTATTTCATGATCCTTTTGCACATATAAACGCCTAGATTACTATTAATGTGTTCTGCAGAACACAGCATGTAATACAGATCTAAGGGCAGCATACTTCTCTGTAGGATCTTGGCTTGGTCGTTGGTTCAAGTAGCCAAGAGTTCTGGATCCTAAACAGGCCATGGTCTATGCATTGCCTCTCAGAAACATGCTAACATGTTTCTTTGAGATCTCCAGTTTCTTTGGAGATGCTTGTCAGCCTCCTCACAATCTGTTCCCATGTGCTCAGAGAGGCCCGGGGGGACCCTGGCTCTAATGTGGGGACTCTTGAGGGCTGTTTAAACCCATGACAGCACCAGCAAGTAGCACAGTATAGTCCCAGCCAAGTGTATGTATGCTAGTGTTGTTCCAATTTAAGGTTCATATCCACAAAGGAAATTCTATATTTTCTACCCAAAGTCATTGATTCTGTTCAAGATATAAAGCATATGATCAAGTGGAAAACATAAAAAAACCCCACAAATATGCTCAAACTGTTAAAACTAACTCTTCTTTGACAAACCTCAAAAATAAAATGCTTCTTTCCCAATAACACACTAGTAGTACATTCACTCCTTTAATACTTTACTGAATATTCCTTTTGTACTTTTGCATATTTAAGATTTTGAAAGGACAGAACATTTTTCAGTGCAGCTTTGTGTTTTTTAGGAAGAGTAAAATATTTATGCAACATTGCACTTTTCTCCAGCATATTAAAAATCCACATCATAAAACAAGATAGAGAGCAACCAAGTGTTAAATTATACTTTCTGAAAGTTATGTCAATAAACACTAGTTCAGTAACTATCTGTCCATCCAACTCTCTGGTAAAACACTAATGCATATATAAAGGATATATAGTGACGCTTAGATGCCAATCTGGTGCATCCAGTTCCCTGGAAACATACAGACCATGCAGCTCCTATAAAAATGTGTTTTACAGCAAGACATTAAACAGATACAGTGCTTGTCATTGAAGTTTTTACAACTCTATATTCACTGCTCGATCTGCCACCTCTTAACGCTCCTTTGTGCAGAACGAGGGGTACTGTCCAACATTCCAAAGAACCAATCCCTCTGTGGGGAATATTTATCTATGGAAGCTGGGATATAAAATCTCACCTAGAGAGGCAGGAAATGGACAGGATATTGAATTCTGGAAGGTTATGTAATGACTGCTGTCTCCTACAGGTAGCTAAGACTGCACGAGGTTGAGCACATGTTCAGGCAGAATGTTTGGGTGAGGTCACATTAGTGATGGAGATAAAGCACGTGTGCGTAATAACCGAAGACTGCTGCCACTTCGCTCAAGGGCTACGTGCATATGGTACATGGGCCAGTTTGTGCTAAAGGTGCACTGCGTGGGGTTTATGTTGGCATCTGTTTTGTGCTGTGAGCCCGTCGTTTGTTGACAATAGAAAGCATTCAAACCAAATATCAAAAATGGATCTAATATTAGAAAGTTTGCAAAAATGAAATGCTGATATCTTCACTTTCAAATAGTTTTTGATGCTTATTATTGTGTACATATGACCCTAAATAACACACTGTATTCCCAGTGGCTTTAAATATAGTATGTTAAAAGTATGTATGTTAGATGAGGATAAAGTTCAGAGAATTTGCACCAGAAATCCTCAAGAGACACAAAATCCTTCTTTCAGAGAAAATGAGGACAGTAGATCATTGATCAGTGCAAGTTTTGTCAGTCCCTTGACACTGATAAATGGTCATATTGTGCGATTACTGGCTGCAACTACAGTGTGTGTCAGTGTAGCACTACTAATAGGAGTCAGGAGACTCTGTTTGGCTCCCAGCGCAGAGCAATTATTAGAAGGTATTAGATGTAACATCGTGTTCTCTACCTGCGGGCTGCTGGACACGAGTCATCGTTGCAAAAACAAGTATAAACACATGTACATATAAACACACAGATACACACACAGGTCGAGAATGCATGTACGCTCAAACAGGGAATCTGTGTTTGGATTATATGTTAAATGACCGTCTCTTCATTGTCACACTTGACTAAATGTGAAACCCACACTACATGTCTTTCTCACGTCCAGACAACCAGGACCCCTGGCTGTGGCTGACTGGGTGGCTGAGATCAGGTGAAGATACGGCTGAGTTATATAAAGCCCCAAGGTCCTGACAAGATGTTCTAGTTAGTCATGGTACAACAGAGGCCATATTTACACTAATTCCACCACTGACTCACATCAGCCAGAGACTGTAAGTATACAAGTGTCTGAAAAACCAGCTAAATATTTAATGTGGCAACAAGCAAGATCAACAAAGTTAGTAGGCATTGACTTCATATTTAGCTACTTGTGTTATCTGTGATCTTAATCCCTTGCAAATTGGAAGATCTGTAAAGTAAAAATTTCACTGAAAATGACCTACCCTATTTCAGTAAACGCAGAGGTCCTCTAATAATATTAGTCCTGTCTGAATCAACATCTATGTGATTTGGTAAGATTTGCTGTACTTTTTGTTTCCTCAATGCTTTTATTCTGTCTATTTCCTGGTCAAAGCAATGGCGGTTGTGCCAGTGATGATAAGTGAAAGTTTTAAAAGTGTATCGAGTGGAAATTCAGAGGGTTCATGTCACGATATAACATAGATATTCACTGAAAGAGCAAACTGAAAACCATCAGAAAAGTGACATCTCCTACGACAATGAGACAGATGACGTGCATCACAACTACAATAATGAACATTTTTCTGTCCTTCAACAAAGAAATAATGTTCAGGGAAAAAAAATCAGCGAATTCAACTAAAAACAAACTTATTCCATGTGAATACGCTGCATGAAACACAGACATGGAAGGTTCATTTCCAAATCACAAGAGATCCCCAGGTTTTACTAATCCTGTGTAACTTGGGCTCCAAGGTCTAAATCACGGGTGTCAAGTGGGTCAGTTAGTAAAATGCTCTCATAATGACTTACTGTACAAATAATGACAACTCCAAATTTCTCTCTTTGTTTTAGTGTAAAAAAGTAAAATAACATTAAAATGTTTATATTTACAAACACTTTCACAAAAAAATGTGAATAACCGAAAATGTCTTAAGAGAAGTAAGTGCAATTTTAGCAATATTCTGCCTGTTACTAATGTTATGTGCGTTTGTAGATCCACTGTGATCTGTAAGTTGTAATGCACATGTGCAAATGATGAACTGAGGCATAATATTGTTAAAATTGCACTTATTTTTCTTAATAAATTTCAGATTTTTCATGACTGCTCATGTTAACCATATTTTTAAAGGATTATCTGTGGATGTAAACATTTTCATAATGTAATTTAACTTTTTTCACTCTGGCAGACTTTGGATTTGACATTATTTATATGTTATTTTATTATTTTACTGGTCCGGCCCACTTCAGATCATACTGGACTGTAAGTGGCATGTGAAGTAACATGACTTGGACACCCCTGGTATAAATTAACAGATTTATTCATCTTTAGTTACTTTTTTATAATTATGTTTTACCAAATTAGTGTGTGGAAGTTTTGGGCAGTCACCTGAAAGCAGTTTATTCAATTATTGATGTATTTTTGAATTGTAAACAACATTTCCGAATAAAGAAAACCAGTTGCAGTCTAAGGCAAAAATCAACAGTGTTGGTGGTTGTAACACTTTAAGAAGCATGGTATTTTTCCTCAAGTATGCAGTCCATCATGTGAAGAAAAAAAAAGAAATCTAAATATGTGGTTTTTGATGGACAGCACCACAAATGGGAGCAGCACAGCTGAAGGGGTTTGCATTAAACGTGTTGACTAGTTTGTTTTGCAGGTGAACAAAGTTAGTTTGTCCCTTTGCAGTCCTCTGTGGCTCCGTCCAACTGTTATCTAACCACAACAACTGGAGCCATCGCTTGGCTGGAGGAAACAAGGGAACCAGTGTTTGTCGCTGACAGGAACGGCTGAGGGAAATTCTGCTGTCCTCTGCTCTCCATTCAAATCACTGTCATGCTGTAATTCTCAGGAACACTGGGCACTACTGTGTGGCGTGTTTCTGTGTGGGTTATGTCTGAATAACCTATAAGTACGCATTTTCCGACGTATACAGTGCGGTTCATGATGTCGGTGTGGGTGTGTGCATGTGAGGATGCTAATCATACGTTCCTGCCCACATATTCACACACAGACATGCAGATTATTATTCACTATTGCACGCCAGTTGTTTTTTTTCCCCTCATTCTCCATTACGCCGTCTCTATCCATGAATGAGGGGTTTGTTTGGTTTTTCCTCCGGCTTTCCGCTGTGCACCGTTACCCTGGTTTTGCTCTCCGTTTCCTGGCCTGAACACTTGGCTGTTTTTTTTTTTCACCTTAGCCTTGAAGAGGAAATGATTTCTGACTGGGAGAGATGGGGGAGGAACGACAAACATAATATATCCTACCTCTGAACCCAGTTCGGCTCACACTGCAAACCATATTGGGTCCAATATTCCCAGACTGTAGCCAAAATTTTGTTTCCACTACCTTCTACTACAACACAAAGGGTCCTCATAAACATCTGTGGTTGCTTCCGATATTAAATAACTGATATCAGAGTAATATTGAACTTTTCATGTGGGTTCAAATGTGCAAACGGATCGTGCCAAGAAATAAAGTATACTCTGCAATATATTCAAAAATCATAGAACACCACAAGTCTCTTCGTTATCATAATATATTAGAAGAAAGACTTTATCCTCCTTGGTTATTATTTTTACCTGTATTCCATTTCATTGTAAACTATTGCGGTTCTCCAGCTTCCATCCTTGCCTTGACATCCCTCTAAACACACTGTTATTCCACTGCTCTTCTTTTTCCTAGTAACTTAATACTGTCCTGCACAAGTACAAACTTTAACACATACAGGTGAACACAAGTGCATGCACACACACATATAAAGCAGTGTGTGTTTGTTCCTTTTTAAAAAGGTTGTCAGGGCCCATCACATCAGTAAAGTTGAGCCTGCATGCCTTGGAAAAGAGAAAGGAGGGGTCTGATCACCCTGCTTCCAACACTAAACCTTCAGCCAAAAAACAAATTAGCAAAGAGACACAAGGGAGGGTTTATAACTATTTATTCAATTTGCTATAGAAGGGGAGATTGGGGTGAATTCCCTTTTTCCTTCAAGTACCAGGTCATTTCCTGGGGGATATATGACCACAAAGTGAGACCAGAGTTGTTGTGGAGAGACAACGAAAGATGTTTTGGCGAGTGGAACGGGGTGAAAGAGAGGACTAACCAGAATGTTCAAGTATGTTGACATGGTAGGTTGACAATTTTTGCACAGCTCAAGGAAATTACTCGCTCCGATGTGGGGAGGGAAATTTGTAGATTTTAGGGTCATGACACATGGGCTGAGAGTGCACCATATGTTGTTTAAATGTGTGTGGATCTACAGTAATACATATACCACAGTCTGTGAGCAATATTGCGCAATGTAACTGGCATAATGGCCGAATATGTTTTTGTCAGCACAGAAATTGGTTGCTGGAAAGTGGGTTCACTTGTGGCTGAGCTAATTTAAAAAAGGTTTCTCTAACATTCATCACTGATAGTTTAGCTCTGAACTGTGGGCTCAGATAGCCAGTCAACAAAGGGCCAGCCAGAGACTGATAAAGATGTACTCACCTTCTTTTTGCTGCAGTAGATCTGCCATTTCTTCTCATCTGGCAGAGCAAACATGGCCTCCCGGTTCTTGTCTGTGAGGTCCAGTTCATCCTGCAACATCAGAGGAAGGGGTTTTAGAATTATGCTTAAATATGTTAAATATGAGTTGAGCCAGAATGTAAAACAAAATATGAGCAGGAAACATGTATTTAAAACATTTACAGGATTGACTGTCTCTATAGTATGCAACAAGCCATCTTTTTAGGATACAGTTCCCTATGTTAATATGTCCAAATACCAACACATAATAAAACATTGTAGCTATGGATGTAGATCACAGAGTGAGTCAAGTTTACAGAATGACATCTGATGGTCCAACCTTCCCACCATCTGACTGAGAAGTGGATTAAACAAACTACAGAGGAGTGTTTTAATATTCACCCCGCTGCTCTGCTCAATTCTTCAGCTTGGTACAAGGAGCCTCCCGCACCTTTTGAAATGCATATGAGCCCAGGAAATAAGTCTCTGTGTGCCACAGAGGAAAAGTAAAGTCTTGGAAAAATTGGGTGGATAAATCAGGATTTAGAGGAGAAAAGGAGAGAAGTAGAAAGGCAATGATGTAAAGGAAGTGGGCGAGAGGTGCATTGGTAGAAAAAAAAACTGTAGATGGTGAAAGAAGCAGAAAAAAAGGGGGTGTGTAGTGTTGGAAATCGACAAAGAAAAAGAGAGGATGAGATGCTACTGCACCAGGGCTTTGTACCGAAGCTCAAACTAATCTCATCATAATGGTTTTCTACCATGACGTCAGCCAGAAGTGCTGGGCCTCCTGGGCCCCCCAAAGTGAAGATGGCCACTGGTGCCAGAGGCGGGGGTCCCTTAAAGCTGGCCAGTAGAATCACAGGGTTTGTTTTCATCCATTCAGCTGGACGGGGTGGGCTGAGGTGGCCCACATTCCAAGTGTCCGACACTATGAAGAATGACATCATCTCTCAGTCCATTCAGTGGGATAACCAGTGGCAGCATTATTGTAGGTTTGGTAAAAAGGAAAAATCTGAAGAGTGGGAGCTTCTAGGGGGTCTAACACAGATAAAAAACATGAGGGGGCTTTAGAATCCTTAGTTAAAGCATTCCTCAGTTCAACAGTGGGAATTCAATCATTTATATGTGCCTCAGATCTTGAGCTGATCCCCCTGTGTTATACCTGCTTTACCACAGTCTTCAGATGTCCACAGACCATGAGATCTTTTAACTTTTTTGCAAGACACATTATGTGACATGGATTTAATAAACTTGGGTGCAACATCAGGTTTCATGTAGGCTACGCGACAAGTCAGTATACAAGAATATAACATCAGCAACATGCATTGTCCCTCGGAGCCACTCTGAACAATGAAGCTAAGCTGAGATTCAAGTCATTACAATAGTTGTATTTATGTGCATGGAAAGAACAGGAGGAGAGCCTGGATCCAGCCATGACTTGGGAACAGAGGCCAACTTAGAGACTGCTTCTGGAAAGTAGGTTGTTGGTTCATTAGTAAATATAGATCATAACAGCAGTCAGGTCATTTTGTCACAATACCATGAAGACAGCTGTTGTTAAACCTCTCACAGTGTGACAAAATACAACCATGGCCAAAGAAGTGTACCGTGTCAGTGTCAATGTTATGATTTATTACATTTTACACACAGATTCACAGCAGACAGCTCATTGTGGGTTCTGTTTAAATCCGTTATGATTGCTGCCACTGTAAATATATATATGCTGGCTTGGACAGTTGATGATAGTAAAATCACAATCCATCACCTTTTCTACAGTCTCCTGTACTGTAACATGCCAGACTTTTGCTGATAATCAATTTACATCACTTTTTAATCACCTTTCAACTGGGACAACCCAAAACAATATAGCTAACCATCTCACCTCTGACCGTGCCCCTCAATCTTTACAGATTTCAGCACCGACTTGGACCCAATCCCCTTTCCACAAGCTCAGGCTTAGAGATGAACACAGTGAAGCCAGCTGGTCTCTGGCCTGTGGCCTTGTTGCTGGGTCAAAGCTCTGCTGGCCAAGATGCTGCTGTTTGGAGGAGCTGATAGTGGGAGCTGGTGGGGGATATCAGTGAGACTGAGACCCTTGGATTTTAACCAGATGGGAGCTAAGCCCAACAGCCTCCTTGTTGCACTCTCAATCTAACTCCTTCTAGTTCTTGAGCCTCTCAATTCAGGCTCTTATATGGATGGTAGATAGTTGAGAGGCTGATACATGGCAGCAATCAAAATGAGGATTTAGGTGTCTATAACACACGTTATACAGTTGATGAAAGCAGCTAAGCTCCTCTCAAGAAGACTCT
Source organism: Sphaeramia orbicularis (assembly GCF_902148855.1). Classification (NCBI taxonomy): domain Eukaryota; kingdom Metazoa; phylum Chordata; class Actinopteri; order Kurtiformes; family Apogonidae; genus Sphaeramia; species Sphaeramia orbicularis. The sequence goes on from NC_043978.1 coordinate 43,738,053, forward strand.
TTTTCTTAGGAAATTCCATTTAGAAATGGATATATGATTACATAAGGCTTTTACATAAGGTTTAAGGTGTATGCATGGAATGGTGGCAATGTCAAGTTAAGTAACAAGGACAGAGGTGAAAGCGAGTGGCAGGATGGACTAATGTACTCCATCTTCAGATTTCAGACTAAGGACTGCATGTTTTATGAAAAGTCGTGAAGGCAGGCATCTAGATGAATCTTTATACTTCCACTTATGTAACAGTCCAGTTTCTCCCTCCACCTGCACCCCCTGATAACTTCAAAACATTCTCAGGTACCACATCTGGAACACATGGCCTGTCCTCATGACTGAGCTGACATCCAAGAAACATGCACTCCTTCTCTTAATCTTCCAAAACAGAACCAAATCCTTTTTCACTTTACAGTGTAAAACTCTCCTGATGTGCCCCTGTGCTCCTTTGCCAGCATGCTTCAGCAGAGAATTTCATATAAACCAAAACTAATATTGTTACACCTGCTGCTTGAGAGGGCTCAGACCTCTGAACCATTTTCATATTTCCTCTAGAAATACCTACCAAGAAATGTTACAAATTAAAAAGTGGTGCTGTAATGGTTATAGGCACTGACTGTCTTGTGTGAAACTGCCCTGTCATTTAATTTCCTGCTTCTATAAAACTGAAAGGCTTCCTTAATGTGCTGAGATAATATGAGAGATATACTGCAAAGAGAGAAAGGTGACCAGAGAGGAAATCAAAACACCTTCTCTATATTGCATTTGGAAACTGATTTTGTACCATCCTTTAACAATTAAAAGAGGGCAATTGCTTGAACCTAATACAATGAAAGTGTATTATGAATCATGTCATTTCGTTTTAGAAATTGTAGCTTTTCTCCCTTTGGACTAGAGGAGGTTGTCAACCTCACATCTGTAAGTATATGATGCTAAACTGTGGATGGTATCTTTCCCCGCTATGACTAGACCACCAAAACAAACCACATATTCTGTATTAACTAGTTAAATCGTGTGTTTAAGTAAAACGTACAAAATTCCATCTTGTCTGCTTCATGCTACTGTGCCTGCTCGATACAGGCACCATCTTTGTTTATCAGCAGTACAGGTGTAACTGCCAATTTAGACTGTGTAGTACACTGCCAAGCCAGAAAATAGTCTCAACATGGATTTAACTAAACAAATAGGTGATTGTCTCCCATTGGGTTTTGACAACAGAGATTAAAATGTTTCAGCTACAACAAGTTCTTAAATAGTACCTGATGCAGTGAGTATCTTCTCATTTCTTAAAGAATCATAAGTTTCCTGTAGAGCATAAAGATTGGACTGTGTTTCAGTGGAAAAAGCTCATATGGGCTGATGAGTTCATATTGACCCTGGCCCATACATCAGGGTGAGAAGAGAGATGAATGAAATTATTACCCATCATGCCTAGTGCCTATTATCCAAGCCTGTGGGGGCAGTGTTATGATCTGGGGTTTCTGAAGTTGGTCAGGTCTAGGTTCTACTACATTTTGACAAATAAGAGTACAATACAACAAAATGATATCAAATGTAGTGACAGTGAACATGCTGATCAAAACAACACTGCAGTGAATGTGTGCCATAATCTTTTTCTTTTTTTTTTTTCCCTCAATGAGGTTATGTAAGATAACTGTGTTAAAGTATATCATCTGACCATGTAACTCACCTACTCACCAAAAGTCTTCTTATTGGTAAGAAAAACAACACTTAAATACCTTTTGCATGTTGTAAAAAATGTTGCATGTTGTCCTTTACATGCCAACATTTCAAAACTTCGGAAATCTGATTGTAAAGTTAAAGCAAGCATTTAGTTAACAACTGCATAATGCAGGCTAATACCTCCAAGGGATTATGACGATGAAGCACATCCATAAGTCATAGCTTCTATTGCCACATAAATTAAGGTGTGTGACGTTGTAGGAGTCAGACAGATACAATACATCTGTGGGAGATTTAAAATATTTACCTTCACCATATGGTGAAGTAAAGTGGAGGATGATTTGCATCCAAATGTGGGGATGAAGTCAGACCAGCCTGGGAAAACATAAATACCTGCTACTGTTGTTTAGATTGCTCACGAATTACAGTGACAATGATAAGTGTATGGAGAAACAGAGGAGCAGAGGCGGAGAGTACAAAGAAGTAGGACTGCACAAAATAGGACTGAAATCAATAAAGCTAAACTGCAGGAGCTGCAAACATAAGATTATAAATTAAGCATTGTTGTCCTATACTGGTGTATGAGTGTGTGCGTGTGTGTGCGTGTGCGTGTGCGCGTGCGTGCGTATGTGTGTATGGGTGAATGTGAGGCTTTGTAAAGCGCTTTGGGCACCATGAAGGTGTATAAAATGCACTATATAAGTGCAGTCCATTTACCATTTATACACATGCCTCAGCTCATAGCTCAAACAATAAAACACTTGGACCGGTTGATTAATTGCCCAAATATATTTCAATAAATTTTTAATTTATCACTATCTGCAGATATTGTCTATAGCTAATATAAGGCTTCTCAACTGGAGACAGTGACTTTGAGAGAAAGTGATCAAAACCTAGAAACTGTATGAGAATCATCTAGATGTTGAACAGTTAATTTAACTGTTCAAGATTTACTGTGGAAACTAGTTTGGTTTTTACATCCCGAATTAAAGGTTAAATGTAATTTACTTTATTATCCCCTTACATACAGTACATAGCATTAGCATTAGCACAGACACTTATAAGGAGCAGTGAGCTGCCATTGACGGTGCTTGGGAACTCATTCCAGATCTTCATCAGTAGCTCGATCAGGGCCCTGACAGGACGATGAACCTGCATATACCTGTTTTTAATGGAGGGGGAAACTGGAGGGCTCAGAGGAAACCCTTGCGGCAGAGAGGGAACAGGCAAACTCAACACAGAAAGGCTCCAGACCGACTGGCTATCGGCCTTTTCCTGCTCTAAATTATCATTATTATATAGCCCTTTAAAATTCGGTCACCCTCTACTTATATTGCAATCATAATATCTGCAACCTGATATTTCAGCATATTGTTCAGTCCAGGCTGCACGTGCATTCGGGATATATATACAACTTGGTGTGTGCGTGTTTTGAGATGAAGGAAAACTCACACAGAAATGCGAGGGAGACTACAGGAAAAGGAGGGAAGTAAATGAGTAGGTGTGAGTGAGTGACACAGGAGTGGGAGTAGGTGTGTCTTTGTGACAACTGATTGAGAATGTGCGAGGCTGCGCCTATAAGGGAAATGTGTGTGGTCCAAGAATGACATCCTCTCAGCGGTGTGCATGTGACTTTTCCACAGTGAATTTAAATGTCTTTAACTCGTGTACAGCACAGACTGACACATACTCTCACATGTGCATATATACTGTATCTCCTGTAGCGGTTTCTGGGCGAGACAGGAAGTTAGAGGAAAGACAAGCAAGATGGCAGGAAGTCATATGAAGCCTCGGGGGGACTCACAGGAAGCTGTAGCTGCCATTATTGACCTCAACGAGATTCAGGGAGTTTGTACGCGTCCGACTTCTAGCATTGGACTTCTATGTATGAGGCAAAAACTAACTCATCTACCACCATCAATAAGAGGTCAGCAATTACATTAGATGCATTATTTCCACAGTAGACCTCCACAGCCCAAACACACACAGTGAGCTTGCACCATTTAGCAGCATTAAGATGAGTCATATATCCTCTCTTTGATGTGTCATTCAGTAGCTAGCTGTTATTCTGCTGCCTCTCCCCTCGTCCAAACAAGGCTTGACCACTTCTGTGATAAGGTTGGCTCGGGACAATGAGAGCTCGGCTTTAGAACGGAGGTGGGAAGTGGGAAGCCGGTACTAAAAGACAAATGCGAGGGAAGGAGGGAGCGAAATAAAAGGAAGAGAGGGTGCATCCCAGGGCGTACACTGGGGAGGAAACTTGCTCCCAGTGGCTCAGAGGGTGGAGAACATTTCCATTCCTTCTTGTTATGCAACACATTTTTGATTTGCGTCCGGCTGGAAAGTCACACCGGAGGGAACATTAGACGTAGATTTATGTTTAAAAAGGGCCTGCAAACACAAGTAAATCAAAAAGGCTAATATTAAGGGTTGTGATTGTGAGTCTTATAGAGTGGATGACATTAATGGTTGTGCACAGACCAAGGGCCTGACACTGGACATCTGGACCACAGCCCAGAGTGGCTGGATTAAATCTGTCCCAAATTACCAGACAGAGAAAGATAGAATAAGGCTCCCGCATAGGACAGACACCACAAAGTAGATAGAAAATAAAGAGGGCAGAGAGAAAGCACTCTAATCTGATGTCTGCCAGTACTGTACTTGCCAGATGTTGGCCTAGCAGAGCTGATTCTGTCGCGCTAATATGGATAGACTGTAAATCACATCTTCTCTTAGCTCTAATCACAGCAACTCAGACAAGTGTGTAAATACACAAGCGATATGGCTGTGGTTTAAATTGAAAAACTCTTTACTTCCATGTTGAGGGGAGCATTTTTCTGCAATCTGTATGCAAAAAAAAACAAAAAAAAAAACGCAAAGCACAAAGATGCTGAGTCATCTTTGTCGATCACCTTTCAGTTCAGTTCTATTCCACTGCATGTTTTCCAGCCCCTGGGGTTGCACTGTATCTTTGTTTTTCTCCCTCTTAAAAATGTGTGTCTCCACCAGTTCAGTGGCACTCTGTTGTTGGGTGCAGGCCTTTATAAATGTGTTGACACATTGGGACCATATGCAGACCTTTCCGCAGTAAATGCAATCTGTTCACTGCTATCAGCTGAAAAGTGTAAATGCCAGTCTGGCTGTCCCCAAACAACCTCAAATTCTGGTTTCTCTTTGAAGAAACAGAAACTGCATTTTGGTTTACCAACTACCACCAACGAAAAATGTAACCAAGCATTTGAACAAACTTTAATAAGAGAGCAATTTGACATTATAATAAAATGTTATTAGCAGGGAATTGCCTGATAAACAAAAATAAAACTGCCATTGTTCCTGAAACACTGCCAGATTTCACACATGGCCTGTATATATGAAGTATGCGTGCAAGACTTGAAACACTGGCGGAAAAAAAAAAGGTTTAAAATGCACCCTGATCCATAAAACAGAACCCGGAACATTTGCTATCAGGAAATTCTGTGGCCAGCTGCAAATGTGTAGTTTAATTGATGCAATCCATTAACTCCTCTGATGTGGTCTTTGTTCATTGTGTCCAAATCAGTGGCGATTGCTTCCAGGTTCATTTGCATCAGTTTGTCAAGTTCAGTATTGGCACGAGAGGCTTTCACGTGGCAGACATGGAAGCAGGAATACTGCTCAGAAATTCTCTAGGATGAGTTGTTGTATGTTTGGAGAGTCTTTGTTTACACAAGGGAAACAAAAATGGATCCCACACATGCTTATTCTGCAATATTAGTTCTGTAAGCTACACACTGACGACAATAAGTCATCTCAGCACATGTTTTTCCATAAAGCAGCAGAAAAAGTGGTGGAGGTTGTTTAAAGGTTATATATCTGTGAACTCCTTGAATTCATACGTTTAGGAACTGTATAGCAAAGAATAGAAGAAGGGGTGAAAATGCATAATTTTGTTTTTAACCCATAAAGACCCAGTGCTACTTTTGTGCCAGTTCCCAAATGAATTTTTCTCTATATGTAACCTTTCTTACGTGATTTATCACCATTTATTATAATATCCTTTGTATTTTATGTTTTTTTTTCAGTGAAAATCAAGTATTTTCCTAAATTTAATTTACTTGTTTAAAGTTGAGGGTTATTATATCAAAACAGAAGGAAAATGAAGAAAATTTACTTTTTCAGCAAAGATATCAATAACTGAATGTAAAAACAACCACTGTTACTGCATAACCACTCCAACCACTGTTATTTGTCAAACTCCATGGGTTTTACTGGTGAATCAATGTTGTAGAGGATGACGGTGCTTCCATGGTAACTACGGAGCCTCTGAACATCCAAATGGGTCATATCTGATGACCATGAAAAGATGACAAACTGTATTTTACACCAACTATTTACATGGATTGATAGCAGCGTTTCCACTGGTAAGGTTTTGCCGTGGCGCGGCACCATGGCAAATCCTTGCCACCACACCATACATTTCATACAAAAAAGTAATCACCATCACATTAGACTTATTATACGTATGTATAATATATAATAGGCCAGGACAAACGTCCTGCCCCCTCAAATGAAAGTTTGCGAAGATTCAGGCGGTAGGCAAAATGTTAAACGAGTGTTAAGTTTCACTTTCACTTCCGCGGACCGCACCTCCCACCCCACCCCCAGATTACACACTGACAACCAAGAGATCAATTCCACAGGCAACACTGGATAGGATTAGTGGATCAGCAGGTAGTAAAGTTTATATCAGTAGATGATTTTAGTCGCCAGTGGATGTTTAGGTCTTCATGTGTTAAGAGGGGGCAATGTGAGTGGCATCATGCTTATTCCAACTCCTCTCAAAACATCCTAAATAGTAAAGAAGGACATATCATAATCCCATTCAAGATTATGGATGGATGAAGAGAACAGTTACACCCACCATACAGTCTGTTTCCTGAAATATTCCTGGAACAAGAAAGTCCAAATTCTTTAGTTTTACTAAAAATGTGAACCAAGCTAATATTGCACTGTGCAGTATGTTCACACACTGAATACCTCACTGTGGACACGTGGAGGTGGCTTACTCCTCCGTTTGGCCCAGATCTGTCGCTCCTACTCTGGAGGCTCCATTGAGTCTCATTTTCCTCCTCAGGAGAGGCTTTCATAACAGTAACCCCTGTGCCTGAGTTGCCAAGGAAACACTCAGTGTTACATTATACTCTGATTTCTCCATGTCTTTCCCTGTTGCACAGTTCTTCACTTCACAACATTACCTCCCTGTGTCAGCGTTACAAGTACCATGTCCATCTTGAGTGACGGCCTGAGGTCTGGTTGTACAGATTTTTGGACGACTGGTCATATGTGTCAGCATGTCGGCTGCTGGATCAGTCAAACAGATGTGGAGGACCAATGGCTTGGACAGATGATTACAGTTAGGTAGAACCAGTTTGTACAATCGGCCATCCAATCAAAGCAGACATGAATCAAACTGTCAAGGCTTGAGTGATTATCTGACTGGAACATCATTTTTCCTGTGTCAAACTTTCTATCAAACAATTTAAAACTCTAAGAGCAACATTTAATGATACAATACTGCAGTAAAACAACACCACAGCCCAACACAAATATTAGAACAAGGACAAAACATGTAACCAGTGAGTGACACCATCAGATGAAGCCACCCAATAACCATCTTAGGAATAATCTATTCACAACATGTGGAAGGGGCCCAGATCCAGTGAGAAAATGCCAAATCCTCTTGCTCCCTTGGGTTCAAAATCTGCAATCTAAGAGGTTTTAAAATCAGGGATGGATCCTTCTGCTCAGCTTTTTTTTCAGCTTGTGTATCTGTGCAAGTTTCATTACAGACATTTATAAGAAAATAAATTCTCAAACATTTGCCTCCACATGAAAAGCATGTTTTATATTCCTCTGCTTAATATGCTGTAAGTACTTTCAGGTGTGGAGGATGACATGAGTAAAGAGCTGAAACGCATCAGGTCATTCCTAGATGCAGATTGGAAAAATCAATGTCTTGTCTGTGACCAACTTTTGAATTTTCCCCAATCATGCCAATACCTGTACTTCACCTACTAAGGTTAATGACTTGTACGTTTCCCCGTGATTATAAAGACAGAACATACGGGGTCACTTCAGGTCAATTAGCTGGAAAAAATACAGGAAGGATTGGGAAAACATCTGCCTTGATAATGGCAAATAATTTCCCATCACAAACGGAATTTCACTTAATCTGCTGAATTGATTTTGACAGTCAGAGGAGTGATATATCCTGCAGGCGGTGAGGTTTAGCATTCCCCAGGACCAAGACTGGACAGTGCCAGAAGCAGTCCCATAGCCACGCTGTTGAACACATTGCTGAGCAAGAGACGGAGTGAAGAAGGAGGATGTTTAAGACACAAAGAGATGGAGACAGACAGGGCAGGAGACAGGAAGTGAGCAAACGAAGACACAGAAACAGCAAAGCTCTGTTTTTCTAGTGGCCAGCTTGCATGGAAGCTGAAACACATAGTGGCCCTCTTTAGTCTGACAGCTGTGCTCGATCCGTCAGCGCAGGTTGGACTCATGCCAGCACAGCCATGCCAGTCTGGCAACAATACAGTCCTCTGACCTGTGCCAACAAGAGCGATCTGGGAATGAGACAGGAAGCACTGGGGATGTAGCACAGAATGGAAAGGATGAGTTTTGAAATTTGTGGAATGGCGGGTTGTGGGGGGGTGGGGGTCTCATTCACCCATGTAGATGCGCTCCATGATTCGTTTGCTGTGAGATTCCAAGTTCTGTCTGGTTGGGATAATGAACAGCACGCAAAGGAAAAGACCTAGGCTGCTCTGCATTAGAAAAATGCAATAGCAGGACTTTTATTGTACCCAAGCATTGTTATGTGCCCAATCCACACAATTTATGTGTTTTCACACATTTCTACTTGGCAGCTAATTTTGGAAAGTGGTTCTTAGCATGGCATCTACAGCAGCACAGAACTGAATAACACTGAGGTAGGCTTGTTAAACTTTGTTCACATGGCAACAGGTACTTAAATAAATTATCATTATGCTCCTGAAAAATGCTGTGCTTAAAGTGTCCTGATATATTGTGAAAGTATCTGAGTGTTCACATGGGAAGCATACTGCAACACCAAGTCATGAATTATGCATTATGGGAAATTAAAAACACATCACCACATTACTCACGAGGAGTCTCTCTATGCTTTGTTTTAACATGCAGGATCAAGTCATTGCAATCACATACTGTATAACCTTTGAATGACACTATGAGGAATGTTGCTCAAATATTAATATCCTGCTATATTTACTCACCACCAGCTCAGAAAAACGTGCATGCAGCTCCTCAGCAGGCGGCATAGGTGCACTGAACTCCAGCAGCTGTAGCGGCACACTATCCTTTAGGTTGATCTCCGGGGGCTCGCTACTGCCAAAGCAGCACAAAAAGCCAAGGCCCGGTCGCGTCCTTTTCCTGGGGGGCATGGTGGCTGTGTTGGCACAGGTGGCAGTGGTAGTGCTGGACCAGGAAGGTAGAGGGGGGGGGGCCAAGGGGCAGGGAGGGGGAGTGGAGAGGAAGACGAGGCTGCTATCTAGGGGGCATGATCTGAAAAAGAAGAAAGAAGAGATAGGTTACACAGAGATACTGACAACCCAAGCTTACTTTACATTGGCTTATGTTAATAAGAAAACCTGGTAATACATTTACTATCACATGTGGAGTGTTGTAACGTATGGTACTTGCACAAATGATTCTTAATTTTTTATATTAAAAATACCAATCTGTGCTGAGTTGTCAAAAAAAAAAAAAAAAAAAAAAAAAAAAGGTCTTCCCATAGTGCATGGATCTACAACACCCTGTTTGTCAATGTTTCCTGGAAAGAAATTATTAGCCATAGGAAGTGAAGGAATTTATGTTTCCAGCAGCACCAGATTGTCTGGAAATAAATACAGGAAGATACATGACAGCCACAGCCATCACAGCTAAACAAAAGAAAAAATATCACCTTGGGAAACTTTCCATCAGAGAAAATTTATGCAGGAAGACCTTAACAGTACTATAAATGCAAAGAGAAGTGGAAGTGCAATTTAGAAACGGCCATCAGTACCAGTCAGATCGTCTTTATCCTTTTCACTCTGTATATAAACGGTGCTTTGAGGAGGCACAGAGGCAGCAAGGACCGCCATCATATCCTTGTCTTGACATCGGTTGGTCTTATGCCTTGACAAAGAATCCTTGTCTGTGAGGTACAATAGTGAGTGTACAGTGTGTGTCGTTTGTGTAGACTTACACTGAGAGCTGCCCCAGCAGTGCCCTCACTCCTTCAATGGAGCAGACACTGTGTATACTGTATGTGTGTGCATGGAGGGTAGTGAATGACACCCACTACAACAGGGGCAGGGGCCTGAATGGGCCAGGACTCCCTGGAGGATTTCCTCAAAGCCACAAAAAGAATATGGGTGGTCTCTAGTTTATGAATAATAGTTATTTATATTATATTATGTCCTATCAAGCTGACACTTCCACTTTGTGAGAGTACATCCACTACAGTTCTCTTTTAGGCATCAGTTTACTGCATTTGTGAATGAATGGACCGCAAAGCTTGTTATGCAAATATTATGGAAATCTACCAGAAATACATGATCTGTGTGTGCTTTAAGTGGAACATGATGAAATTAAACTCCATGAACAACAAAGAAAACCGTAAGCAGATTCAAAAACACTAATCTCCAAACTTTAACTCTTTTTTCATTTGTAAATATCCACAGGGGCCTTAAGCTGTGCACCCCTCTGCACCATACGGCAGAAAGGTTATGACTTTAGTTTCCACTTGAAAACGCAATCTACTACATCTTCAATGAGCACAATTCGCCGCCATCACTCTCTCACACATTCAGCTCAGCGTAGGAGTTCTCACTGCACTAGCTAAAAATAGCCAGATGGTAAATTCTTTATGAATGCGCAGGGCCCTCAACAGGAGCTTAAAGGGGGAAAAAATGAAAAGAGAAAACACCACATTTCCATTTTGCCCTTTCGTCTTTTGCTCATTTGCTTTTTCCGCCTCCTTGAATCTGCCATTCAGTCTTGAGGAAAGAGGAATGGAGCTGTGCACAGTTACAAATGAATTGGGAGGTTACGTAAAGGAATAAAAGGCACCCTAAGTTTTTCTTGATAAAAATCATAACAATAATAATAATATGTTTATTAATAGAGCGCTTTCCATTTAAGTGCTGTACAACAACTAGAATAAAGAATAAAAACACAGTTCAGTAGAGACGGGCAGGATATGGCTGCAGTAAAATAATAAATGGGGTGTTGAAGTTGGAAAACACTTTTTTCTGACAAGTATTTCAATTTAGAATCTTAAATTATTCTGTACTACCACCTTGACATATTGGGATTCTTTCACTGCCATTGCATCAGTGTGCCAGATAATAATTATAGCACATGCGGCATGTTGTATATGTGAGCTGGTGTGTGTTTGGTATGTGTGATACCGCACTTAAATGTATGTCATGTTAGTCAAAGTGACAACTTCTAAAACAGTCTCCAATTAGCCTGTTGGAGGGCTGTGGGCAAAAATAAGCCCCCATTACACCCATTCTCTGCGCAGTGTTTATGTATCTTATTGCCTTTAATATCTTATTAGTTACCGTGCAGACTGCAGAATAGTAATTATGTTTCTCCCAAAGTGCCATAAACAGTGAGCCGTTAAGTAATAATAACAATAATAATAATACATCACACTTATATAGCGCTTTTTTGGACACTCAAAGACATTTCACAAACAAAACAAGTAGTGATTTGAAGTTTTGTATTGAGTCCGAGTTCCTGATGTTTTGTGGAAGTGTATACATAGTAATTTGATTAAATAAAAACACAATTTTTGGAGCATCGTCATTCGTTTTTTCCTCCAGGTCTTCCAATCTAAAATAACAGCCACATGTGTGTGGGATATTGTGTATGCAAAACTACTGAGATGTTGCATTAACATGTATCAAAACAGATGTGGCAAGGCATGGCACGCTGACTAAAATTGCATGGACGTACAGTATAGGTATAACTGAGTTTTCATTGTGGTAAAGCAGTGGGGAAACAGGAAACTGTACAGCACTTTAAAACAGTGAGTTAAAAAAAAAAGGCATATTTCAGGGAGGTAAATCACATACATTTGCACTTGAAAAGGATGTGCCTCAGACTATTAACATAGACAGCTTTTCATCGTTTTTATTACTATAAGATAAAGTATGAGCCTGTGCCAAATTTTTATGGTGGTGGTGAGTTAGTTATTGTTTCTGTGGACAGCTGGCGGAGCCTAATGGAAAAGAGGCCACTCAACAGGGGTTTAAAACCATTCAGCAAAAAACACAACCTAAACCTCCTGTCCAGTGTGTGTCCGTGTGTTTGTGTATGTGTGTGTGTTTGCCTCTATCTTCACTCTCCCACAGAGCCCCACGTGCAGCCAGTCCTCACTCAACACCACTTCTGCTGGCCTTCTTCCAGCCCCTGCCCAGGGAAAGTAGGCCAAGGAATCCAAATACACTATAGGCTCACAGAAATACAGCATCTACTGTATATATATGGAAACATTAGGAGAGAAGGACATCCAAGACTGTGTTTGTGTAACCTTTGTCACTCTCTGTATGGAAGAGTCACTACACAAACAGAATCCAAAATGACCGTGTCCACTGCCATATGTGACATGAGCCCCCTCTTATCTTCCACCTTTTCATCTCATCCCTCTCTCCCTCCCTACTTCACAGGCTCACTGTCATCTCCCATTATTCCTCTCTTTCAGGGTGAATGGAGTGACATTTCCCTCCGTCAACCCCCCTCCGACAATAACATCTGTCATTTTTCCTTGCCACTACCCACGTCTCCTCCTACTATCTCTATTCCTCGCTTTCAAATATTCTATTCCTTCCCACTCTTCTTCCATGTTTGAGACACTATTTCCCTTCTTTTCTTCATGTGGGTAATTTAGCATTCTGGGGAAATACATATATTTTCTTTATTTCAAAAACCAAATGCATCATAATTTGGTTTTTAATGCATCTCACTAATGCACCTCTTTCACTTTTCTAGTGACATTTCTTCTTATACAGAGACTTAATGCCAGATACTTTGTTTCATGACAGTTTTACACATTAACTGAGTGTAGCAAGCCATCCACAAACTGTTGTTATTACAGGGGGGATGCCAAGTCTCATGTCTGAAGGGGCAAGAATCAAGCCTGCGGCTACAAAACGAGGCCAAAGTGGAAGCATCTTAAACTTCTAACACCACTGAAAACTAAAAGCTCCAAAAATGCCTGGCTCCCATAGACTTAAACTAAACCTCTTACTAAAAATGCTTGATATCTTTCCCCCCAGGAGACATTTTGATCTCATTCATTGTATGAGGTGGTTCATCTTTAAATAACTCTTGTTAATTAAGTTTTTGGGCAAATAAGTAGGCCTTGCAGTGGCAACTCATACACCTGCCGAGTCAGAGCTTCTGTTTATTGAATAAAACATTTTTAAAAACAATACAACTTGATGTTGCAGCTAATATTGTAATAACTAGACTGTCAAACTACTTTGTTATACAAATCTTTGATGAACTTAATGTTTAAAGTCCTTTACACATGAGCCTTTTTCCGTGTCAAGAGTACTTTAGCAGAGAACACAAATATTGTACCGTGAAAAAGTGGAATATGGTTAATTTTTCCAGACTTTCACAGCACAGATAAAGTCATCAACCAATCATTTGTGTGAAACTGATGCTAAGTGATAATAATGATGAAACTGTACCTGTTCATTTCTAACCACACTGATTAGTATGAAACACAGAAAGGATATCTATGTTTGTCCCGTAGGTGTCTTTTACCTGGACACTGGACATAGATTTAGAGGACTGGTGGATGCTGGATTTATTTGCCATGCCCCTGGTGTGTAAAGACCTTTATTGTGTCAGTGCGCTAGCATTTAGCATTAGCTCACAATGACCCCTAATTCTCTGCCAGCTCTGTCTGTTTGTGACTCCACAACTCCTGAATTGAAAACAGCAGTCCAAAAACCAATGGGTGACGACGTGGTTCCATCCACTCCATCTATACCAGGCCAAGGACCTCAATATCTGGCAGATTGCTAACATGACAGCAAAACATGCTACTGGCGTAAACATACTGGGCAGATGGTTGAAGTATTGCCTACTATTGCTAGAAACGACTAAAAGTGGTTTCTAGACAAAGTGATTAGTTTACTTTTCTTTTTTTTCGTTCATGTAGCTACTTGTTACACAAACAAGATTTTTTAATAACTTTTTTAAAAATGCTGACAGCTTAGCTAGATATTCTATAATATGTAATAATATATGTAATATTACATGTTATAATATATAATATTTTATACAGTTATAATCAGTAATCACTACTAATCAGTGCTAACCTGATTTTAGTTCATATTACTGCACTGACAAAAAACTATTTTAATCTCTATTCTTAGATGAAGCAGTTTCCTAAATTTTCAATTATTTGTTTGATGAATATTGTTTCTCATTACATTAATCTCTCTGTCTCTGTATTTTCAATGCTAGCTGTTTATACACTAGCTGTTTTTTCCTGTCACTTGTCAGACATCCAACCCTTGTAGCTTGAAAAAGTCAACACACACACTTCCGTTCTTTTGTTGCTCATCGCTAGGAAATACAAGTGTGCAAGTCACAGGAAAAGGAAACTATCAGTGGAAGAGTGAAAGCTTCAGGACCTCTATAGGCAGGTGCTAAAGAAAACCATCTGTGTGTTGAAATGAAAAATGTAGGAAGACCTCTATAAAAAACAAAAAGAAAAATAATGTGTCATTCCGAACTCCCAGACTGACACAAAATTCTGCGTATATTTACACCCAGACCTGCCTGCAGACAACCTGAAAATAGACATTCACTGCTCCATTTCCTTAGACACCACTCCTGCAGTCGCACTGGCACAGGCAAACAGTGACAACTTTTCATGAGTCAAAATTCAGACACACCCACCCTGAGATTCATATGTAGGCACATCCACACATGCGGTATTAGCATACTCACACACCACAAGCCCCGAAGCAGGGAGAGGAGCCTGCTGGCTGCTCTGTGTTTGAAGGGTCTGGAAAGCAGCCGAGCAGAGAGAGAGAGAGACAGAATGAGATGAGAAGGAAGAGCGGGAGGGAGGTAGGGATAAAGGGAGATACTGCTGCCACTTCTCATTCAGCCCACTACCTCATCGCTTCATCCCTAGCGCCGGGAAGTAGGTCAGTGGAAGAGGAGGAGGAGGAGGAGGAGGAGAAGGAAGAGGAGGGGGCGGTAGTGTGGAGAGATGAACTGCTGCTGCTGTTGCTGTTGCTGCTGGTGTGTGATTGTGTGTGCAGGCAAAATACAGAAGAGGTGTATATCTATGCAGAGATCAGTCTCTCAAACATCTGTGTAGGAGTAATTTCAATCCTCTACCCAACATCTGTCGCACAAGACAATTATTTTAGTATCAAATGGGATCAAAATCAAGCTCCTGCATATCATCACCCTTTTCCTTTTTACTTGCAGCACATAATCTAGACTCTCCTTCAGCTCCAGCTACTTCAGTATGCTTCTACTCCACAGTCTTGTCATCTTATTTGTATCACACAGACGGAGGAATCAAGCCTGAGCTAGCTCTTACTGAACTGATGTCACTTGGAGAAAGAGAGAAAAGTAATGGAAGGCAACAGCAATGTAATGGAGGAAAAACAGCAGCAAAAAAACTAGTAGACACAAATAACAAGTTGAAGAGGCACTGAATAAAAGATCAGAGAGAAGCCTGCAGCACACATTTTCTTTTATTCTTTGCACATACACACATATTGTTTCTGGGTCCCACAAATGAGGACCATTCCTCTGGGGTGCTGGGCTGTGGAGGAGGGTATAAGCTGGTTTACGTAAGCACCCAACACCAGAGTTGGGAAGCAGTGCCACGCTGGCAAAAACAAGAACAAAAATGCCAAATGCAGTGGGGATCATATTAAAGAGTTGGCATTGAGGGGTGAACGATGGCACTTAGCTGTGCCAAACACAAAGCTGGTTGTCCAAAAATACTGTTTATCTTTAAGATCTCAGTGCTGTTTCATGTGGCAACACCTGTGGTAAGCAGTGTTCATGGCACCAGAGAGTCCTAGAGTTTGTTTTAACTGACACACGCCTGCCACAGACACCTTGAGTTACTGTGTCACAGAGATGCAACACAAGAACACAGTGTAATGAAAATAAAACTTGGCCTGAGAGGATTCATCACATATAGTACAACCCCAAATAAGGAACATTGTGGCAGGGAGAAAAATGTAATTACAAAAGAATGAAGTTATATTAAAATTTGGTGTGGAAGACAACATATTTCATGTTATATCTGGAAAGTAAATGCATTCCTGACATTGAAGCTGCAACACATTATAACTATTTTTTATTTGGGGTTTGATCTTAATGAAGAACAGTATAAAACACACCAAACCAAAACCACCATACTGCCTCATCTGTACACATGTATGCAGTTGAACAGGGTTATGATAAAAACATAATGTATGTATGTGTTTTGCCAAAAGTCATCACAAAGTGTCAGTATAGTGGGTTATCAATGCACATAAGCACAGAAAAAACACTACCAGATGTTGAAAAGGGAAATCTACCAATTGCTTGTTTGTTCATAGTCAGGTTGTGTACTGGAATGTAAAAATCGATCTGTCCTTTGACGTGGAAGTGAACTACTCTCATTCATTAATTTGACATGAAGTAGCTATTCAACCCAGTCAATTGGACACATTGGAGCCATGCCACCCTTTGGATGCTGCTGCCCAGACATGCCCTCTCCAACATGCCCTAACCCTCCCTTTCTACTGTCTGCCTGTCTGTCCAATGACTAAGAACCCACTCTCCGTTCTTTTCTACACACCAAAAGCCACTGGCTCCAGGCCAAATCACCTGGGACACTGAAACTCACTCCCCATGGACCCCCACCAGACCTTTGGCCCACCCACAGTCCACTGCCTTAGGGGAGTCGAGTACACATGTAGACATCAGTCTTACTCTGTTAGGGTCAGAGGTAATATTCCAGTGCTATCTATTATATAATGCAACTTACTGGCATGCATCCCCTCACACACAAACACAAATAATCACAGTTTGTTCAGTAGTTTTACAGTTGTGACAACAGTTTTATTCAAGCATCACTTCCTCATTTACATGGTTTTAGCATCATGGGTGGTCAATATATAGATTTTACTGATACATGACTGACAGAAACAACTGGTGCAGCAAACAGACAGTTCAGTACTCATCCCTGATCAAATTTATGTCAGCATGACTATAAATTCCCTGTACATAAAAGAGTCCACCACACACATTGGGACTGGCATTCCTGAGGTGTGACATCACCAATTTACTCCAAGTTTCTGTGGTTAGTAGCGAGTTACAGCTGACAAATGATCAGAGCTGACAGCGGAGGAACTGCCATTATTTCACGGTACATTTGCATGAGATGCATTCCTGCGCTCGCACTGAAAGCACACATTCTGTGAGGGATTTCATGTTGGAAGGCCAGCACTTTCATCAGAGTACACCGAGTGGCTTTTGCATGTGGACCTGGACAATGGGCCAGAGGATTTGGGTTTGGACAGTCTGCTGGGCCTAACAGGGTAGACAAATGCAGGCAGAGCTACTTTTTTGTCCAAGTCTGCAACGTTAGAATCCCTCCTCTTGCTTTAGAGTCCATGTGTATCTGATCTTCAAGAGGACTGTTATTTTAGCCATGACAGCATGGGCTGTCTCCAAGAATATCTTGGCCCTGTTGATTGGTTCTACACTCACATTAAGTAAGCAAGGAGCAATAGGTTCAAGCTTTTCATACAATAGCAAAAAGTCCGTCCTAGTGACCACACGTCAGAATGACTTACTGTCAATTAGATTCATTTGGCTTACAGACACTCTCCAAGGGTTTGTGTCTTCAGATAAGGGATGTCTGTGAACTTATTGTGCCTACGTGCATCTTCCAGGAAACAGGAGTCGAGAACACACCCATGTCTTCACCCCTATGAGTCCTCCTATACTCCTTCATTCCTTTGCTTATATTCGTCTCCCAATCACTTCCTTTCAGCTTTGCAATCAGATCGAGGGCACTATGAGCATGAGACAGCTAAAAATCAACTTGGCTGTTGGACAAGGTACGCTGTCGTCAGGACATACTAAAATATAGTCTGAGACAAAACTCCCTGAGTCACTGACAAATTTATATGATGAAATAACACCCAATAGCAGATACTGAGTCACTTTTGAAATTCTATGTGCTTCTCACATTTCGAGACAGAATAAACCTCTCTTCAGCAACAGAAATACATAACGTTAAGGAGGTGTGATTGACTTTATTCCATGCGGTTGTCATATAGTATGGAGCCAAAACTGCACAGACCATAAGGAAGAAATGAATAAGTCAAAGTACCACTATTTAAAATGACCGCAACCTCAATTATTATTAATTACTTTAATCACTTGAATTTAATACTGCTGCCTAAATATTTCCAGACTATCTCCGAGGCAAATGCAATCACATTTGGACACAAACATTATCATTTTCTTTGTTTACAAACAGCTATTGTCAAGCAGCCAATAAAAAGACAGTGTAATTAAATGAATCCCATAGGTTTGCACAATGGATTAATGCTTTTTATAAGTTTGACTACTAATATTCTATCTTTAGGACACTAACTGCTATATTTTAATTGTTCTGGCAGATTGTTTAAACTCTCAATGTCCATATTGTGGCATTTACATAGATCAGTCCTTATTGTCTGATTAATAAGAAGTTAGGTCTGCACCATCTACACATAGCAGTTTTCAATATCCCACCATAAACTCTGTAAAACTGTCAACCTCTTTCACAGCCACATTTGAGAATTCTCAGAGGCCTTATTGGCTTCTAGCCTTATTCAAACAAACATATAAGCACTGTTGGTTTTAACGGGGCCATAAGGCACTGTAACCCACTCACCCATAAAGAGGAAATTCCTCAACTTAACCGCTGGAAAAAGAGGAGGGGAGACGTTTTCCATCCTCCAGGGATGTCATTAATAGCCATTTCATTTAGGCTGATTAATAAAAAAAAGTCCATTTCCTGATGTGAGGAACATTCATAAGTGACGCAGACCAAATGAAAGTACCAGGGGGTTTATTACAACTGTGCTTTTAGATTCAATTTTTACTTTGATCAAAACAAATGTAGCAGCTCCAAGCAGAAGTATTGGGGCCTCAAGTACCAAGCACTGCACAGTTGCAGTTTGAAGCAAATTATTATAAACATGTTAAACCCCTTCATAGAAGCCACGAACCACAGACACGAGCTGCATGAGCGAAAGTTGAAATAAGACCCCGTGCAAGAGGAGGCAATTTGGTTGAAGGTAACAAATGAGCTCCACAAGTTTGCAGACAAACATCTTTGGGTCCTGACATAGTAAAAACACCCCAATGTTGGACACTTTTGTTTTACAATGTTTTATTCAAAAAAGCAATTTAATTCCACCTCTATTAATATTCTTTTATTACAGTACTCAGAAGACCATCCACACATTGTACAAGTCCACCAGCTGCTCTATAAGTCTTTAAAATATAGATGGGAAAGGCAGAAGAAAAAGTTGATATCAAGGGAGAAACTACCATCCAAAGCCCAGATCCACTGTTGACCCACTTCTCCACTGGCTGATGGGCACATCTCTACAAGTCACATCTCTGCTCATCAAGTGGACCAGATCACTGGGATAACTGCGCTATTAATACTGGGAATGAGAAGAAAGTCAGCCACGCCACAGTTCACAGGCCCTAACATTCCCACATATTAACAGGGCTCGGAATGAAACCCAATACTTGGCATCCCTTTCCCTTGAACCCCAAAGCACTGTCCTGCTGTGTCAAATCGTTTTCTTATTTCATATGAGAGGAACGCGTCAGAGTCACAAGCTCCTTGTCTAACTAAAGATGTGTTATGTTGAGGAAAAAAATTGGCTCGAGTACAGCCTCACAAGTACAGGCCTGCTTACCATGACCCTCAAGAGGGATGGGATGCTGGACTACCCAGAGATTCCATGTTCTTCAAACACCCAAGTGTTCTCATTTAAAGGGAATGGGCCATTTCTATCAGTGCAATGCACTCAAACAAATTACACAGATACTTGAGGAGATCCAGCTTTTTGTGGGTGGTGAAAAGGGGAAACGTTTGTCCTTCCAAATGAAAACAAAAAACACAGACTCACCAATTAGATCCTATCAAGCCTACATGACAATAAAGAAAATTTGCTACATGCAATAACATTGTTCAGTACTGTGGTGACAATATAACTGTGCAACCAATTAATCTGAGAGCTGTTGACAGCTAAGTAAGAGTTCACCCCATTGGCCAAATGTTGTAATGAAGACATACCTAGGTACCATGTATCCAGGGCTCCATCTGACAGCATGCTGAGTCTGTATGCATGGTATTTATGAATATAATAATTTTTGCTATTAATTACAGTTCAGGCATCATTTTGCAATGTGTTTATCAGCATCTTCATATTGCAATCAAAACTGTTAGTTTCTACACAAGCTCCACCAACACCACTCCCCAGAGATAACACTGCAAACCCATCATTGTTTAGTTTCTTGTTTTGCAGTGTGGTTTAAATATGTCACTCAATATCAGTGAATGTCGGTCGATTGCAGAATTTTATATTGTGCATTGTTAAGCTATTAATCTTGCCTGGGTTAGAGGTCAACAGCTGCAGCATAGAGGACAGAGGGCTTCTGGGTAATGTCTGGAATGTTATGGTGGGGACTGTTTTAGCACTGTAGATAGGGACAGCCCTCTGAAGTGACCAGCATTTTTTTAAAAATAGCCTGCAGTAATACTGCACTGAATCAAGGCACTGTAAAAAGGAGATATGCTTACACATCATAAACCCCAGAAAGTGTGTCACTGGCACAAATACAATAGTACTATTTGATACACTCTCAGTGTGGGGACTTCCAGTGAAGAAGAGGAGCAGTCAGTTTTCTCCTTAAAATCTCTGAGTGTTTGCTTCTCCAGATACTGTAAACACTCTTGTGTAAATACAACATAATGATAATCCAGCTCAGAGGAGCAGATAGTTGATTTTAAGCAGCTTTACAGACCTTGTCTCTTTCATTCTTTTCCACTATCCTAATGAGGAGGCTGTTGATTTGCCAGTCAGCAGCAGGGCTAAAGCAATAAAAAGCCAACCGTTGCTCACTAACTCTTCCTTGCGCTCCCTCTAATCCTGAAAGAGCAGTTCATGCATCCGTAATGGTCGATAAAATATGAAAAGCCCTGAGAGCGCTGACGGCAGCAGAGGGTGTACACTATGTGTGGGTTCTCAGCATTCGTTAATGTCCTCCCAACACACTGAATCTTTAACCAAGGCCACTCTGTTCACCCCCCCCCCAAGCACACGTGAGCATATGAGGATTTCCAGCAGACTGGAGAGTAAGCCTTTAATGTGGTGGAAATGGATACTATCTTGTTCACAATGCAAAAAGACATCAAAGAAACACACATGGCCCTATGACTGTATGATGAGCTCTGCCTCAGGTGAATAACCTTTAACCACTAGCCATTGAAAACCAAAAATGCTTTGAATCCACAGTAAATAATGTTTTGTCTAATGCTTTTTATACTGCCATTATTTCCCAGATCAGCTATTTTAAGGCCAAGCCTCTAGTAAAAGTTTGCATACACGAGGTAACTTTTTGGATGTTTTTCCTCCTAAACCATCAGAACTTATGTGAACCCTAAGTAGGCATCACTAACCAATTTCCAGGTGGAAAATTGGTAGGCTGGAACATGAACTTTCATCACCATACTTTGACACACTAGAAGGATTTACCGCTAAGATGACAGCTCTCAGCTGCGTATGGGCAAGACTTCCACATTGAAAAGAAACCATAACGAGGCTTCACCATTCCTTTAAATTAGGAAGCCTAGGAGATTAATACAAGTTGTTTCTGTTTGTCTGAGGACTGGCTTCCCTTCAGGGAAATTTTACAGCAGAATGTATGTGTAAAAAAAGACCAACTTTCCAAGTAAAACTGAGCTGCTTTTAGAGGTTACTGGAAGTCTGTAGTGCTGGTTCCATATTGGGATGGGCTGTTGTTGCTGGGAGAAGATGTAAAGCATATATGGAATGTTTGGCTGCCAGGCCATTACTTACACGTAGGAGCTGACTGTGTGATTGATGAACATGTGTGATCTGCCCACGTATACGACCCAAAAAAAGCTTCTACCCATTGCATATGACACTGTCACATCCTCCCTCAATTTTTCAAATGCCAAACATTTTCATGAAATTTATGTAGAGAACACATCACAACTTTTTTTTGGTTCAAACACATATTCCTTACATGCAACAGTTTTATACTAGTTTTTCTACCAAGCAGCACAGCCAAAATTACATTCAATACTTCTATCAAAAGCCCAAAAGCCCAGCTCATATATTGCGCAAGCACACATGGGGGTAGAGGAAGGCATGCTGTCAACACCACTGGGAAAAGAGTCCAAACATCAGGACCATGCACAATTCACAACCCAGCTTTTGCTGCTGTTTATGGCCTATAAAGCCACCGTAGTAAAAGTGAGTATTGTAAAATACTGTCCTGCCCTCCAATCACAACAACACAAAAATGTGGAAACTCTATCATCTTAGTGGGATTAGTAGCCCTTGTTGCCCACCAGCTTCTTCTCTGCTCAGCCTACAGACTTATGTTTATTTTATTGGCTGCAGTAGTCTATGTTTTCCTGGCTGAACTAAGCAGCGGGACACAGAGCACAGACAAACTGGGTTTACACTTAAACATCTGTATTCTGTCGTGTGTGCAGTCTCCTGCTGGGTGAATGGTGTAGCTGTTGCTCACAATGACCAGGGAAGGTTCAGGTATCAGTTTTAAGATCAAGTATCTCCTACTTACCCACTACAGACAGGCTGCCTTGAGAGATAGATTGTCCCTGTGTTGTGTCACTTGCAACAGAATATGAAAAGACTTTCAACAAAGCAAAGTTAGGAGAAAGGTTTCAAGTATTCCTGCATCCTCAGGCAATATTTCTCTCTCTTTTGCCACTTGAAGTTTGTGTTTCATGGCCAAAAATTCCGCGGCATTGCTGAGTCTGGTGGTGTTTCCCGGCTGAGCCCGCTGCGTTATGTCTGCTTCCCCTCACTGAGGTTCTGAGCCGAGCTCTGGATTTCAGCTGACTGTGCGGGGAGCTGAGCTGTTGACATTGTCCTCACTCTCTTTCCCCCTCCCTTCCTTGCTCTCTCTCCCTCTTGCTCTCTGTCTTTAGATCACCCGCCCCTCTTTCCCTTTGGATTCCGGCTCTAGCATGACAGCATCCATGTGGATTCACTGGGAAGGTGCTGAGCGCTCTGTGAATATATGAACAGAGTGCATAAGTGCATGTGACTGCCCGCTGCGTGATGCCAAGGGAGAGGGCAAGATGAAAGGAAATGACCCTTGGCGACCTGTGCTTCCCACCAACACCCCTACTCGCAATGTCAACTCCACCCAATGCATTCCCTCACTGAGTGAAAAAACGCATTGGATGGGGGGGATATCACACCCAAAGGAAAACCCTTTTCCTGTCTCGTCATCTCACATGCACAAAAGCACACCCAAGCACATACACCAGGACATTCCAATTATGTGATTCTCCATTAAGAATTACTTTTGTGACATACACATACACAGGAAAAGGCTTTCCCACAAGTCCAATCAGTGTTCACTGCGGAAAAGGTGAGACTATTTGTCGATAGCATGATTCACAGCTGGGTCAACCTTGTCAGGTTCCCAGCATTAGCTCAGACATCATACATATGTTATATGTGTTATGAAGGGTCAGCTGAGAGGCCACATTAAAGAGGTTTCTGTGAAGTTCAAGAATGTTACTGTTGTAAGTCAAAGAGTTCATGTCAAGATACCACATTTGCTAGAAACACGCAAACCTTAACCCCTGAAGCTGAGAAAATCTACACAGGACATGCCAACTCTTATACTAATCACTGCAACATTTCTAAATACAGGGGTTACAAAGATTAGCAAGCAAAAGAATTTGTCCATTTTATCATGTCAGCTCTTTTATTGAGTGTATTGATGGGGAGAGTGCCTCAAGACATTATTAACATCCTCTTAACCCAAAATGAGTGATCAGTACAAAGGGTATGCATTTTTATTTTCATTGTCAAAGTTTCTGAAACCAAGAGTCATTCTTATCTGGCTCTGTCTGCTACTGAGGCTAGACAAGGTGCTAGCTTGTCTGATGGTGATTTCTGATCAATATAAAGGTTAGTGCCTCTTGTCACGCTGATACAATGTGCAAAAATATAAAGAAGTATGGGCCATTAAAAACACAAGTTGTCAGTTACATTGTTTCATCCTTACATGTGCAGCCTATAAACATGACTCCAAGTAAACCCCATCTATTTGTTTGTGCTGAAAATGTGTGCTTGTGGTGCTTAAACTCTCATAGCCAAGTAGAGCCAATGATATGCCAAAAAGTGGATAAAGGGGAGAGTCATTATACCATTTGTCATGTCTCTCTAGGGACAGCACACAGATGTCACCAAGTTGTTGGCATAAATGCCTGAGTGCATTCCTGAGAGAGCTCTAGGGACACATCCATTAGCCCAGCACTCAGTCTTAGCCACTTTCAATACTGCTTCTTCCTCTCTCTTACTGTGCAGCATCAGGTGTGTTTGCATCTTTTATCTTCTCTCTTGGGCAATATCTCCATTCCACAAAGAAAGGGAAGAATCCCTGAGGAAATGCATAGGAACAGAGTAAGCTCATTCGTCTTGTTTAGCTAAGTGTGTTTCAGCTACCCCTGTATCATCCATCACAAGACAGTAAATTATATTGGCTAATTGGAGTAAATTGAGTGGGCTGGGCATGCTTGCGATAAACATCATACCCCTACAAAAAAAAAAAATCCAGAAAAAACATAGGTTCATCTGTTTTCCTTTTTTGGGAGTGTGTTTGTTTTGAATTGTCTTGGACAGCATACATTTTGTTGTAGGAAAGAAAATAAGAGGTTACACACTCCACTCCACATTGTCACTCACAGTGCCAGAGGATGACCGCAGATTGTGGCCTCTACAGACTTGACTTTGGTGAACTTGCACTGCCCCCTGGGTAATTTTTTTAAACACAAGTGAGGCTGGCGTTTGCCCACCATGAACAGAACCGTATGGTGAACATCAGGAGTGACATTCCAGCTGTAGAGCAACATAAATAAAGATAAAGTGTGACATTTCAGGTAGGGTGCTTTCCTCTCCGCAGGTTTGTGAGCTATGAAGTGACACGTAGCTACAGTCAACCTGCCAGTCACTTGTCATTCCGGTGAGAAAACCTCACTGAGTTGCAGTCTGAACTCTCCTATACCAACTGAGAAACCTATGAAAGGCACCACTGAGCATTCCAAGCAGATCTTTCACAAACAAAAATGCACCACCACAGTGTAGAAACAATCAAAGCCAAGCTAACGAGGGCTAAATTTAGTCAAGGAGAGCAGTGAAAAGAAACTTGGCTCTCTGTGGGGAGTTGGACAAAAGGTGGATGGAATATTGGCCAAGAAGAAATGGGTCACCCAAGGTGGTCTCCTCTAGGCTCATAAACCATGCTTTTTACTTCAGTTGCCTGGTATGGACAGGTAGTCAAAACTGATAACAGGCAAACAAACAGCTGGAAGTGAGTAAAACTGCTGCTCTTGGCTCTGAAGAGGTCTCAAGGGTCATCACTGAAGAGCAGTGGCAAGATCCCTCCTCCAACCTGGCAGCTGCCAGAGCTAACATGGCAAACAGTCATGTTTTACGATGTGTTGTTTCTTAATGTATTATTTAGGGTTTCTCTGACCAGACAGCTCTCATTTTAGTTTGTTTTGTTTAAGAAAGGAATTCCTTGTGACAGCAGTTTGCACACAACCATTTCTTTCATGCCCCCACAGACATAAATTGCCAGTTAAAAAAAAAGAAAGTCACTGCACAAAGCCTGAACTCTTGACAACATAAACATGAGGGCACATTTTCATTCAGAGCCTAATTGTATGTTGGCTATAAATCATGATAGTGGGGAACGCTATCCATCTTTCGAACCTTGCCACAGAAAAGTAGCCTTATGACAGTAAAGCCATAAACCATGAATCTAATTGTAGTCAGTGTGTTCTTATGATGACATTCATTCCTGTCTGTATTATTTACAATAGCAATGTACAATTTCTTACTCAGGATGCACTTCTACTTTAACTTTCTTCAATGACAAATAAAAAACATTAAGCTGTTTTTATTGATTTGACTCAGTGACCAGAATTACCAGTCTCTGGCAGAGGATGGCTTTTTTTGGGTGTTTTGTCGCAGTACTGGGTATCTGAATGGCTCCTTTGTAACAAAAGCAGACTGGGCAGGGTCAGAGGTCACCCTGCTGGCCTGCTCCCACAGTACCTCTGCTGTCTGCCTGGATATATGCCAGCTAAATGCAGTCATGTTTGGACAATGGCGCAGCTTTCCGCCGAATGACTCATGACAGCTTCATCATGTTAACTAGCGATGTCATGCCTTGATCTTTGGGCATGAAGGCCATGTAAGACTGACAAGGTCTAAAAGAAATCATCTACACATTGAACAACCACTTTGAAATACAGTGAGCACAATTATGCTTTGACTGCAGACGACAACTGCAGTTTTAGAAATGTGGAATTCAGCAAAGAAGTACCCACAAGACAACCACACTTTTGCTCTAACACATCAGTTCTCACAGGTCCTTTTGTGACCACAGTGAATCCAGGTGTGTGGACTATAAAAAGGAGAATAGAGACTGACAAAGAATACTTATGGGAAATGAAAGACTGATGGCAAAACCGAAAGGCAAGGGCTTTGCTTTCTATTTTTCCAGATGTGTCCATTCAAAAGCAAGGTTTATGTATTCCAGTTGCTTTTATATTGGCGACATGGGGACCTCACTCCACAGTGTACATTGTCAGCTGTATGGCAGACATTACAATTTATCACCATTGCTTTTGCCGCCATTTGAAAGAAAACACTAAAATAACTGATCTTTTAAGGAGAGACTTTTCAGAATGACCTCTTCCTTCACTGACCACTGACTGAACCCGAGTCAAAGTCCCTTATCTTAGCTTTTCCAGGTGTATGCATGTCTTCTTAAAATCCATTCATAACAATATAAATCAGAACTTTTACTTTCCTCAAAACTGCTGCACATGTCCATGTATGGCAGGGCACGTCTGGAAAGTTGGATTGAAAAGTTTAGTCCAACTCTAAACAGTGCACTTGCAGGGGGTACCCTCACTTCTTGGTCACGCTACACTCCACACACGGTCATGACTGTCATAGTATCGCCATGAAAACATCTGGGAGTCATCTGTTCTGTTAAAAGAGGCCCCCTGTGAACAGGTGTGTGTCTGCGCTCATGGCCTTTTAGCCTTTTTCTTGACCTCTGATCTCTTGTTATGGGTGAAGAACTCTTTGAACCCTGTGGCACCAATGGACACAGACGGTGCTGTCTGAACAACCAAGGTCACATTACCTTAGACTGAGGGTGACTCAGGGCATTTTTTGTTCCTGGTGAAGCTACTGAAGTTAGAGTTTCAAAGCAACACAAAAGTGCACCCCAAATTTTAATTAGCTAATTACAGGCTGTGCCCAAGGAACTATGATGATTAGCTTAGCTAGGCACAGTAAAAATAACACAGCTGTATCTATTTGCATAAAGCTGGGACAGCAAACGCAACAACTGACCAAACCTTTGAAGCCACTGTGACAAAAAAACTCTGCAGCCTCTTGAAAGATTTTTATCACAAACCAAAGGAAGTGGATTGCCTAAAAATAGCCCACGAATTTTGTTCTCTTACCCTTTGGTCTGGCTTGTTCACATTGGTTTTAACCAACCCAGCTCACACCACTAGTGTGCCCAAAATAAATCATAAGCTGCTATTTTTTTTTTTTTTTTTTTTAAATCTCTTTCCTGGTAGATTTAATACTTAGAATGAGGCTTGAGGGTGTTGTACTGTACTGCAACTCTCTTATATGCTCTCCAGAGATGACAGAATAATAACAAACACTTCCTGTTTATCTCTGCAGCAGGTCAGAACAGACTGTTCGGAGCTGCAAATCCATTCCAACACAAATCCACTGGT
Source organism: Sphaeramia orbicularis (assembly GCF_902148855.1). Lineage (NCBI taxonomy): Eukaryota > Metazoa > Chordata > Actinopteri > Kurtiformes > Apogonidae > Sphaeramia > Sphaeramia orbicularis. The sequence continues at coordinate 43,765,921 of NC_043978.1, forward strand.
TATCACATCTTAATGTAGGAAACAAATACCATTTCCGACAGTAAACAAAAAAATGACAAATCAACAATATTGGCTTTCCTTCACAATCTTGTAGCAGCATCTGTAGTCATAGAGAATGAGACTCTATCAAAAGGAACTATTTGAAGAATTTTCAGGATTTCAGCCAAAGTTACACAATATATCCGTCTACAAAACTTGGAAAGCTGAAGAACAATTGACCTTCGACCTATCAGCATCACTCAAGCACACGTGCCTCGTGTTCCATTCAGCCACACAGAGACTTTGTCTGTCCAGCTGCTTCTGATATGGTGGGAAGGGTCAGACATGTTATTACAGTGATTTACTAGCCCCTTAAGTAAAGAAACCCTTCGCCCTTTCTCCGTCCCCACAGCTGAGAAGGGGCTCCCAGAAACATACAGTGCAATGGCTAAACAGTGGACAGTCACATGGCCTCCGCTGCTGTCTACATGTTCTTTAAGTTGATTGAGAGGAGAATACTAAGAAAACTGTCCTTGGGATGCATGTTTAAAGGGCTGGGTCAGGATTGCCTTTCTGCTTTGGCTGATAAGCAACGGTCATTCCTGTCTGCAGGAAGACATCACACATTCATGTGCATTACACCCAAACCAAACTGATAAGAAAGCAATCTTAATTTGGTTCTTCATTCACTCTCATTCTCCATTCAGTCTCTACATCTGCTACTGTGTGGAGAGCAGACTGAGGGAACATTAATGATGACAACCATCTTCAGCCACATGTAACACAATAATAACAATAAAACAATGTACTGAATGATAAGTGAGTTTAACATGATTTTTTCCACAAACAACTTTTGAGACCTTGGTAAAAGTGAAAAGCTTGAAATCTCAAAATGTGCAATTATTATTTTTGTGATTTTTTTCCCTTTTTTTTTTTTTCCCTGTTTTTTTTATGTGAAATTACACAGCAAAAGAGTAGGGTTTTATTTTGTCAAAACACACTGACTTATCCAAGCTTTCAAGGAGGAAATACAAGCTCAATTATGTGTGTGAAAAGCACATCATGTGACAACAACAATTAGTTGATTTCTAGCCACAGGGATTTGTACAAAATATACAAAAGATAAAGGAAACACAGTGAAGGACAACATGTGGTGCAGCATCAACAACCAATTGGATCATAATAAGGAGTTTCATATGAGTCAAATACAGTCTGCATCATCTGTGTTCTTTTACTGGACACTGGATCAGACACACTGGCTACAGATGAACATCCAGGTGATGTTGAATCCATGAATAATCTATTGCCTGGCACAAATATATTTGAATCTGATACAGAGTAAATGTGACTGTTGCAAATTGTATCAGTAGATTTCACACAAAATTCTTCGTTTGGACTTTATTCATCATCCCAGTTCCACATCACACTTATAAAAATTGTACTGTTTGATGTCACAAAACCTACTGGTTGGTATGTCCTTTAATTTCAGATTTTTGTTGAGCACTAAGAAACTTTCCCAAGTCAGTAGATGAAAAAATGTACTAAACCCTGCACAGACATCAATGTGAACAGTATAAATCAGACATTACAGTGAAATAAGACTGAAAAATACTTGTTTTTGAATAGTCTGACTTTAAAATTGTATCTAATATTTAAAGTTGAAAGTAGTTTGTCAGTATGATCATATTTGTGGCCATATTGTCAGGCCCTAAGGGGAGTACATGATGTGTGTGCAAGAAAGAGAATCTGAATACATATAGCACCATGCTGTGTGCAAGGGTGTTGGGGGACCGGGGGTGGAGGGGTGCTTGCTAAGAAGGCCCTTTGTGCACCGATTACCAGCAAGTGGGGTAAGTGATGGTGTTGATTGAAACCAGCTGAGCCCAGGGCAGGCTCCTGGAGTCACAGACGCACGCCCAACACCGCGCCGCCCTTAAAATCCATCTGGTCTCTTCAATGACATATCCGCTAATGAGCCTCTCTTCCATGCTTGTTCATTTTCTGCTGCCTGAAGTTTACACAAACACACCCACACATCCGCAAACGCTTGTGAAATCAACCTAGCAAACAAGTGAAAAAGACTAGCTATGCTAATGCTCATCAGCTGGGAACTGACCGCCGTGCTGTGACAAAAACATGCACTTGCTTTGCTGATGAGGTCTCTGCATTGATTATATTCATGCCTTAATTCTGAGGATGATTCTTGCCTCATGAAAAAAAAAAGATATCAATTATTCCAATCATGTTTAGCCCTCACAGAAATACATTTACACACACATGCACATGATTGCCAATCAGAAGTACTCAATAGTACAACATCGACTGAACTCAATGAGCAGTGTATCCTCAGGGACGTTCTAAATGCAGTCATGTGTGGTATCCAAAAAGCATGATCCAAGCCAAAGCTATAGCCATCATTCAGCTGCTATATACTGTATTTATTTAAATGTAGTACAGATGTTTCCTTACCCATGCCTTAAAAATGCACAGCGTTGCAGAAATATAAGTACAGGTTTTACTGAGAAGAAAAGTTGTCACACAATAAGCAGTTGTCCTGTGCACTCGACAAAAACCTGCACTGAAATAAAGCCTTGACCCCCGTAGTACAAATCTGGGTTAATCACAGCTGCTCTGGCTGCATACAATCAACACACATTGTTCCGATTACATGCTATTTAAGTTAAATGGTCAGGTTGGACCTCGAATTGTTGTCCCATTGCATGCTGCAACAAAAATGTGGGTCAGCATTTTTTTCCCCTGCAGCTTTTCCTCTCTCTGCATCTAAGTTTCCTTCTCTGAACAATGAGTCTGCCATTTTTTTTTTTTTTTTTTTTTTTAGTCCCTTGGATCGAAGTGACAACTGGTATTATTATTATTATGACCACAAAGGCCACAGACAGTTAACATGCCTGCTCTAAGATGCAGGACGTGATATGAAGCAGAACTCAGTGACCTTGCTTCGCCGTTTCACCTCTTTCTTTTTTAAACACTCAAAAACCGAGGTCAAAAGAGCCATTTCCATAATCATGAGCATTGATTGGTAACTCTCAAATGGAAAGGAGGAAGATCAATGGGAGAACAGGAAAAGGGGCTCATCGGCAGCTTCATCCTCTTCCAATGTCAACAGCTTTTGATTTGAGTGGCACTTTACCTTCAGGGAGCTGAAATAACTTACTCCTTTTTGGCCTTCAGTGTTTTGGTTTCACCAGAGACCATGGTGAGATGAGGAAACCAGGCTAGGTCTCTGCAACTGTTCATCCAAACTAGAATACCGCAACTAAAAATACACTACAGTAACCAGGAATCGATATACCATTACATGTGAAGGTTTTAAGTGGAAGTGTATTCTAACAAAAAAAAAAAGGAAGAGGAGATACGTCTGGGAAATGTACTGCACACCACTGACCAGTAGCCAAAAAGCATAAGACAGATTTATGATCAGCGTCTGCTTTAATACTTTGTCATCTGTGTTCTAAGTGAGTTTGTGTGTGCGCGTGAGCATTCAAATGTACTCGACGCACAAATGAATCGCAGCGGGGCTTCTTCCCTTCATTCTGTTTCACGAGCCAAACCAGCAGGCCCCCACATCTCTGATCAGCAGATCCTTTTCCTCTTCCTCTTTAAGCACTTGGATGGAATGTCAGGAAGCCAAGGTGATGATGGCTAGTTTGGGTGTAAGTGTATGCACTATACGTGAGTGTATGCAGGCATATGCAGTACACAGTGCAAGTGTAGGGTGTGTGCAGGATCAGCTTTGCACAACACAAGGCTACAAGGCTAGCTTCTACAGGTAGGTTTGGAAAGACTTTAAAATCTGCATTCCTGATTTTTTTCTGTTTCTGAATCTACAGTCTATTTCTCCCCAAAACTAGTAAAAGAGCCAAAAAAAAGTTGTCCATCTCCAGCAAGAAAGCAAGAAATGGACTGAACTGAAAAATAAGGCTTCCATTTGGTTTTGTGTCTCTATCCAAGGGCTGAGAGATAAAGAATGCACAAGATTTCCTGCCTCGCGGCGCAATGTTCCCCAAACATCGCCCGGTTTATGTACTGCGGCCTGTCGCCAAGGCAACCTGGCAGCGAATCAGGGCCCAGCAAAAGAGCGATGGTGATCCAAAGAAGGGAAAGAGTGAGAGGAAAAAAAGGAGGCAAAAGGCAGTTTTAGTGAGGCTCTGCTTGAAAAAAATGTATTATTTTGAGGCACAACGTTTACATGAGAAATACTTTTACATTTTTAAATGTAATTAATGCATATTTTATCCTCCTTTCATCTTATAACTTTAATGATATGACAATGCTTTCACTAGTTTTGCCAACAAAATGACTCAGGAGGTTCAATGCATAAATGGCCACCTCAGTCAAGTCTGCTAGAAAATCTGTTAATTCTCATCATCTAATTGGATTGCAGTCGTTATTCCAACAACTTTTCATCAAGATGTTTAAGTTGATCTACACACCTCTACTCCTGTCCAAACTGTCACTCCCCTCTGGCTCTTGGCATCCAGAATAAAACAATACATCCATATTCTCTCCACATTAAAACTGTATCACTGTAATAACCTGGATCACTCAGGCAGTTAATTGTGCATTTAAAGGATTTCGTTTGTCAGCGCAGAAGCCAGGGGGGATGGGGTGGGGTGGGGGGTGGGGGTTGACAGAGCTTGGTGCATGGGTTGATATAGCAGCATTAATGTCTGCACCAGGGGTCCAGTCTGTTGGACTAATACCTCTAATCCACCCCCCACCGATCATGTCAAATCCCAGTAGATGTGGTCAAGGGCATGGTTACAGTGTGGTAGCATCAGTGCCTCAGCCCTGACCCTCAACCCCTCAACTCCCCTCCCCCCCTACACCACACGCTGTCATTTCACCTCTTTCTCTCCGATCACAATATCTTTCGGTCCCCTCACGCTACATGGCACCGCTAATCCCTGCGGCTGCTGGACAATGTGAAGGTACAGAGGGGGGTGAAAAGGAGATGGGGGGGGGGGGGGGTTGAATTGTGATGATGGAGCGAGACTGGACTTTAAAAACCCATTTTCTAGATGGATCACTGCCTGAAGAAATATTACAGGCAATGGCTCTGATACAGAAAGAAAATAGGCAGTACAGCCAAGATGCAGAGAGAAAAAAATATATATCAGTAGCTTTAATGCACGCCAATTCCAACGTTCAGTGTGGGGTGGAAACAGTCAGATGGTTTGGCACACAGAGCAGTGGCTTATGGGTTATCTCTCCATCACTCTGATGCTGACAGGATGGGCCTGTCAACACACATGCGCACACAGACAAGCTTCTTTTTTTTTGCAGAACTGTTACAATCCTTGATCTGTGCTGCTTCTCGTATTTCCATTTGGAAATTACCTTAAAACAGCAAAAGTTGACAATAAGGGAAAAAAATATATATAAAGGATGACTCCAGCTCTATCCTTTAAGTACACCAGAAGCTGTAAACCACTGCCAAGAGCACATTAGCAGAAGAGAGCTACATAACCGCACTAGCAGGGACTTCCATGGATGACAGTGAATGCACCATAAATATCTAATTAGTGAGAGGCAGTACAAAAGAGAGATATTGCGTCATGTGCACATCTGTGCACAGACAGTGATTAAGATTAAAATGAAAGGAAGCTGAAGTTAATTTTTCCAACCTATGTAATCTTGCAAGTGCGCAAATAACTTTGCCTGAACGCATAAACAAATATAAACAAGCCCCTTTATAACCAAAGTGCACAGATCCAGAAAATGCCAAAAATAACCTGCTGTTCGTGGTTGCTAAGACATGCCTGGGTCATTTGAGTTTCCCCCACTGGCTCCCGTCGCTTGTTTACCCCCACACTTCCTGAATGCTGATGGAAGATAGCCTCCTGGTTTAAACAAGTGGAAAGAGAAGGAAAACAGCACACTGTTCTGAGAAGCTGCTGCACAATGCAAGGGGAAAGAGGAGGACGGAGGAGGGGGAGGTCTGTTTCTTTGTAACCAAGGAAACAGCACCAAGGGGGTCACCTGACGTCCACATGATATTTACCACAAGGGAGTGATGGAGCTGTACATCAGAGGAGGATGACAACTGTTTTAACAGGCTTCCTTCCTCCCCTCCTTACTATCTCCTCTCCATCTGCAAAAACTTTAAAACCAGAGAATATGCTGCATTCAAGAGCATGCATTTTCCATCAGTATTGATCAAGGAGAGCAGATGAGATTAGTACGGACCAGCAGCAGGTCAGAGGGGAGGTAGAGGGCTAGTGTTACAGGTGAAAGCAAGAATAACAGAAGAAGAGGAGGTCATGAGGGATGGAATCGCAGCACAGAGATCATCCACAGATGCTGCAATCTGGAGGAATGACTCGGTTTATAATGCAGCACAAATAAACGCCTTGCTTTTCAACAGTCCATTTGAAGTGCACTGCGAGTGCAAAACCTGCACAAGATCAATCTGCCTCTCTGGAGGGATAAAAGTAAAAAAAAACAACAAAAAAGGCCCCATTTCAACGAGCCTCTCAAGAGACAGAACCCTATTCATAGCACTGCTGAATGTTTCAGTTGTTGCCAACCACGCGGTTTGTCACTTGGCGAAAAGGAGTTTTTGAAAAGAACATGCCAGGGATGAAGGATATATGGCTCAGGTCCACTGTTCGGACGGTGTTGGTCTGTTTAGTTACTCGATAGCAAGAGAGACAGAAGCGTTTGTCATCGCTCCTGGATCCGTAGCTGTGTTCGCTCATCCATCTCGAAGCTCAAACACAATGAGATGGCAGTTAGCTAAGATGAAGCATTAGGGCCTGGGAGAGAATCAGTGGAACACAGTAAAAGTGCCTGTCACAGCTTTCTTTTCTACTTAAGAGCTTTGAACTGCACCATAAAGCCATTACACGACTGAAAAGAAATGCATGAGAAGATATAGATGCCAAATTTAGTAATCCAAAAGTCTGACTGAGAATTATGACTGAAATGAGGTTATAAAATGTTTTACTGTTTAGTAATGGCCTTTAATTTCAAACAAAGTGAGGTCAGTGGGGAGGTTTTGTCTGAATGTTTGAACCTTTTTTCTGCCTCAGGTCCAATAATTAACGGTCTCACGGTTTCCAAACCCTGCAGGTGAGGACAAAATAAGAATATATGATGGACCAGAGTGGAAAACAATATGGGTGAAAGGGATGCATCCACTTCTTAAATCTTGTTAAGAGGCTCCAGGCTTAGATCACGTCCATAAAACGTATTTGTCACACCAGTAAAGTGAATTACAGCTGCTTAAATTGAATTTAAGATAGAGGTGGGAGGCAACATAATCCGACAGCGTCTAATCTTTGGAAAAGAATTACAGGTTATTTAGTCTTTGGTCAGTACAAAGGAAAATCCCCAACAAACCAGTGAGGGATAAACATCACTAATCACAAAAAGACACTGACGAGCTTCATAAGAAAAATCCAAAACCTGTATTTCAGGGGAAAGCCGTGATGTGAAAACGAAACTATGTCAAAGTAAATGAGCGTGTCAGTGTGACATAAGTGCATGAAGCAAAGTCCAACTACACTGGGCCACAAACTGTGTTTAATGATGTAATTCCTTTATCTGAATGGCTTTTACTCTACATGAGTCACAACAAGTTTCATTAACAAAACTGAAAGCTATAAATGGTATCCATCTCAGGTTCAACATTTTAAGACATATTCTGCAACTGGAGCCAAGGTAAACCTGCCAAAGCCTGGCCCCTGCTCAGAACCTGTCACATCAAGATACATGTCTCAATCTCACCCTTCATCTGATGTAATTTATCGGTGGGAGTTGTTTGCCAAGCTATTCATCACTATACTGAAGAAGATAAAATATATAATGGAGCAGAGAGGACTGGTCATTGAAATGGTTTTGACAAGTGGTTTGCTACTCAAACGGCAGGATTTAAGGACTACATGCTACCACTAGGGGGGTTGTTGGGAGCAGAGGGGGCCCACAGCCCCTCCGAGCCTGGAGGACCCCAAGGGAAAAAAGCCAGTCCAGAGAGCGGGGGACTCTCACGGACAGTTGAGAAATTTTCCCACAATCAAACACACAAACAGAGCCACACAGGGCAGAGGGAAAGACCCCTGTCCACCAAGGAGAAAGAGGGAGGGAGGGAGAGAAGGAGGAAAAGAGGAGGACAATCTGATAGTTACAATAACACAACCCAAAGAAGCATATACATGCCATATCTCTTGTGAAGAGGCCCCTCATATTTAATGCATGCTATGGATGCTATGGATATCCAATGGTCTGAGTAAAAACTCTACATTCTCCTAGGGATGTTTAACCTGTGAATAACCTTAAGTAAATTTCATAAACCCACAGGGCTAGTATGGGCCTCCACCAGATGATTTGGCCAAACCCGCACAGTTCATTGGTAAATGACCTCATTAAGGTAATCTGTTTTCAACACAATCTACTGCTACAAATACCATCTGCTAGGCATTAATGGGGTGTCAGGCCACTGAGGACATCTGGATTGTTAGTGTTGAGCAGTTTAGGCTAATTTAGGGACATTTTGATCCTGGGAAACTAACAATGCAAGATAAAAATTCTACAAAAAAACCCAGGCCAAATGGTTTGTCGGGGGCAAATCAAGCAGAAAAAGATCTCAGGTTGAAGCCGAACAAGGAGAACTTTGTCATTAAAACAAATCCAAAAGGCTATGGGCTTCAATATTGAATGCCTTGAGCTGCCCAACCCAGCATGTCAAGATAATTAAATCTTAAGCACATAATGGCAAGCTCTTTAAAAACACAATCTATTTCCTGGAGGGCCAGCCAAGCAGTTGGGCAAGGTCACAGGTCAAAGGTCAGCTTTCACCACAGTTCTGGGGAGTCTATCAACACAAAAGGTTTGATCTCTGATACAAGGAGAGGCCTTTTGAGGGAGGAGAAATTAAAAATCCTCAAACATCAGGATCAAGTCCTTTGAAGATGCTCCTGTGGCTGTAGGGCTGGGTGATAAAACGACTAGGAGACACAAAATGCTGTTTTAGTTATTTTCACTGCAAATTTTGATGCTGAATGAACATTTCATTATTTTAACTTAATACAAGTGAATTGTTTTGAATGCTGTACTTCTAGATTGCTGAAATGTTCTGTGTTACTCATGCTCTGGCCATAGCAAATACTTTAAAACCGCAAATAAACATCTGTTTTCTTGTACTTTGACTCAAGACTATAAATCACCCTGTAAAACTGAAAGAAATAATGACCTGACAGTTATGATGATAAGTATTGGTATTAACTGATATGAACTGTTTTTTTCATGATAAGATTTTTGAACAAAAGCATTTGGATTGAGCCCAGTTTGGAGTCAGTTTTTCACTTTTGTCACCTAACCATCACCACCCACGCTATATTTCACCATTTGATGATGGAGCTCCTTCCACTGGAAATCTAAAGGTTACATCTTGAGAGAATGTGGCATGCAAGCCTCCTTGCAAGTGGGTCTGCAAAAAGTCTTCGAACTTCCTTTTATAGAAGTAACCCCCCGAGCTGGATATCATAGCCATTATAAATAAGAGGCTGGAATGTAGAAGGGGAAAAAATAAACATCCAAGCTACTCTGTTATCTGCACCCAGCTGTGCAGTTTAGAAGCCAGTCCTTCGAGGTGATGTCACGCTGGCATTGTGTTACTGTTAAAATAGAGTTCCTATAACTTCTGTGAACACTGATTCATTCAAGGAAGCAGGAATGCAGACCTTGACATCACATGACCTTAAAGCACAAAATAAAAGGGATGTAACTGTCACAAAAAGTCAGTGAGTGTAGGCATTACGATCTGGATAAATCTGATTTGGTGCTGATTTGCAGTTGTAAAGCAGAGTCACAACAATCCACTGTATGACCTTAAACTGAAACCACAACTTCTAAGAACTTAAAAGAAACAGTGCTTTAATGAGTCAGGTAATGTTGGAATTACGAGTTTAAGAGGTTCAAAGGAGCAGGGGACGATGGGGAACATCTCCAGGTGTGGCTTTTTCAAGCTCATTTCGGAGGCAAAGTGAATCCGAGACGTGGAGGTGAGGGGAAACCTGCAGTCAAGAGAATTCGAGGGGCTGACGCACTGGAGGTTCGATAAACGATTCCATATGTGCTCCAGATCCCAAGTGAAAGGCCTGCTTTGTGCTCAGTGAGGTAGCACGCGCACAGGTCCCAAGTGGACCCCCCTTCCCTGCTCTCCCTTCCATCTACTGACAAAACCTATCGTGCCCTTTCTCAGTAGCTCGGGGTAATATTAGCCAGGCACATGGGCCAGGAGTAAGGGGGTTTGGATGCCCAAGTCTCCACCCTCTGTCCTGCAGTCTATTTTGACGGGAGCTAATTGCCTGTGACTACGTGGAGACAGGGGACCGAAACAACCATTTCAGTGGGTTAGTTGTCTGAGAGGGTGAATAAGGGTAGAGGGTAAAAAGGATGGAGGTTGAGATGGAGATGGAGGGGGAGGGAACTGTCAGGAAGTGAAGACATATTAGGATATTCTCAACCTCCATTACCCTTAGTGCTAAATCATTCCTACTGATGGAGAAATAATTCCTCAAGACATTAAAGAGGCAATCATACACAAACACCTGCTCCTGTGTGTTTAGCTCTGATATGATTGAGGAACCAATCATCCAGCCATAATGCACACTTAATGCAAAATACGACCTCTTTTGTGGTCAAGAGGATCAAAACAATGGATGGTGAAACTGAGAATAAAATTGCCTCTAATTTATACCACTGGTGGAAACATGCAAGTCTAATCAGGTAGTCAAGGCAGCAAGCTACTGTTTCTAATAACATTACAGCGGCATGAGTGTACAAACACCAATCTAACAATGACACATTGTGCAAAACTGCAAGAACAGAACTTCCCTTTTAAAAAACTGGTTTGGATTTTTGAGATTGTAATCAACACATGATCTATTTTTTTACATTAAGACTGAGTGAGTGTGTGAGGTGGACTGAGAAGAAACCAGACTGTACTGAGGAGGAAGCAGAAAATGACAACACATCCCATTGGTAAAGGTGTCATCCTTCTCAAAGACAACAGATACAACCTGCAACCCTTGGAACCTGGTTTTCCCAAGCAAACAGTTGCATAACGTAACCCAGACAACCCATTTACAAGAACAGGCTTGGTATGAAGAGGAAGAGAAAATGCTGATTATCTGACATGAGGTCCCTTCAAATGTACATTAAGATCATATCATGGCTTCACAGTTGGCTGAACTGAACTGGTGCCAAGTGTCTTTGGCATACAGGTGCATTCCTGCCACACTGCAATTCCTCTTCCTCCACAGCACAGAACAGCCTCACTACTGTATGAGAGAAACAGACCAAAGCCTGTTGCAGCCACCCATCAGCAAGCCCTGCACACTAAGCACCCATGTCCAGGACCCGTTCTAGATCAGACATGACTTGAGGCAAAGAAAAATATAAAATGTCATGCTTGTTCAAACTAAATACATAAAGCTTTAGAAAGAGTTTTACTTCAACGTCAAATAAATGTCTCCAAATCTGTGTTTAATCAAGAATCCCTAATAAATGCCTGGTGCATTCATGTACTGGAAACTTTCCTCTGCAATTTGTCCTTTACAGTATATTTTAGAGTCTGGCAGGTGTGAAATCTTCTGTTAATGTTACAATACAGACGGGGAGCTATTTTAAAACCTCCTCTTCACTGATTTGGCACTGTACACTGTGTGCAGACTATGCATGTGTAATTCGTGGTGTAAATATGGTCGCCTCCTGCTGCACAAACAAATCTGCGACCCAAACCAGTTTCACTTTTTGTCACAAATAAAAGAACATGCTAGTGAAGTAGCAGAGGTGGCCATGTATTTGTGTGGATGAGGAGGGGGTCACAGCCACTAGTGACATAGGACTGTGAGGATGGGGAGGGGGCTACTGGGCACTGTACTTTAAACTACGCAACACTGTGTCTGGTGTAGGATTATACCCTCACAGCTAATTACTCCCAGACTTCTTTGCTGAGCGCCAGAAACTGTCCGCCGATACAGTAAGCCGGCACGCTGCCTGCCTGTCCAGTGCACAAAGAAGAGAGGGAGCTGGAACAGGGACTGGCACGGGGCCGTATGTGTGTGCTGTGGCCACTTAAGTGTGTTTGCAATGAGTGAAGGGTAAAGAAAGAGAGGAAAAGCCGGCTGCTGGCAAACCTTTAGGATGCAAGGCAAGATGAGGACGAAGCTGTCAACTTAATAGTTCATGAACTGTAAAGGTGCATGTGCTGCACATAGAGGTTTAAGTGCAGTTTCGAGCACAAAGTCAGCACAAAACCTCCAGAGATCTAGAGGAAAATGAGCCACATCCTCCAGCCGTTCACACTTCCTACCCTGTGTAGTCCACCACACAGGAATCTAAACTTATAATGGCACATTTATACAGAGTTAAAACAAAAGAGGACCCCGACCTCAGCAACTACTCATAAACAACAGGCTTACGTTTTGCCTGGCTGCCCTCTCCCCATGGCAGAGAGGCTGAGACCGGACACCCACCACCACAGCCATGTGTGACCACCCTGATACCTGGTTAACAAACACACATCCACCCTGTGCTGAGCAAAGCTTCCAGTCATCGTTCCACCCACAGACACAACCAACAGGCCTCTACTCTGTGCTCTGTCAGCAGGGGCACTGCCAGAAGCAGAACACCTCAGCCCAGTGGCCTTGTTACTCTTGGATGTCAGGCCTATTTTTCTTCCCTCCCACCCCTCTGAAAACACACAGGTAGGTGGACAAGGATTATGTGCGATAACCAAAACATTGGACCTAAAAATACTCCGGCCAAATTGCTGGGACAGCTGCTCTTGTCTAACTTGAGAGTAAACAGACAAATACATTCCTGTTTTCTGGGGGATATTTTACATATTTGTAGCTGAACCTGTGGGAAAGCTTACAGCGTATTAAAAGCTCAGTGGATTGCAGCTTTGCTTAGAGATATACAGCCCACTATAGTGCATGGCTTTTCAATAAATCCATCCATCGCTGACATCCATTAACAGAAGTCTGTGGGGTTCAGTGGTCAGACTATTTCTGTCTGTACACTGAGTGAATTACATATTGTTACAAAAATTCCTTCAACGGCCTTACATGGACAAATCCTGCAAGCTACTTATTCCAAATGGGTTAGCATGATTAAAATGTCATTTCTATATCATAATCCATTCTAATCCACGATCATGCATTTTTTGTTTTTATTTTTTCTTCTGTTTTTAATTTCTCTGAATCAGGTCCAAACTGTGAAGGATCACTGTGGCTTTACTTGGTGCTCCAATCTTGATCCAGTAGGAGGAATGGAGCAGATGCTAAGTACTCCTTAGGCAAACTGTGTGGGTGAGGAGAAGGGGATGATTTTGTGCTTAGCATGGCACTGTGCTTGTAAAGCCTCGACAACTGGCCAAGAGGTCCCAACGTTGCATTACTGCCAGATGTTCAGTTAGATTAAATAGCTCTTGATGCCTCCCCATCGTGTAAACTGGCTGGCAACGTGGGCTTTAAGAGTCATGGACACCCCAAGAGTACAGGCATTTAATTGTATTCTCCTGATATGGAACACAAAAAGTAGCTCTTCAAAAAACTAATGGTAGTTTATGTCCATTGTGTATTATTGATGATTCACAATCTGAATCACTTTCTTTCTCTCTACATGAACTCAGAAAAAAGCATGATTCACAAATAATTAACCCTTAAAGATCTAGATCTATTTTCCTAATTATTTTTTTCTAACTTTAACCTTTCCTTAGTGATTTATCTCAATTTCTCCTGCATTTAATTTACTGATTATGTGGATGTTTACAAAAGCTTAGAATAAAATCAAGGTTTATTTTATCTTTTTAACTTTTTTTAGCAAAATATATCATTAAATGAACATAAAACCAATCATATACAACCCCTGCCATCCAACTATATGGGTTTTATTGATGAGTCATAATGTCGGAGGAAATTATTCTGTTTCCATGTTCATTAAAGAGTCTCTGAACATCCAAATAAGAGGGATCTCCTGCCAGTGATAAGCTCAGTAACTGTATTTTACATTAATTATTTCAGTGTATTGATTGGATTAGTTGTTCAAAAGTTAGTTAGTTGATGCTTTTGGTCACCAGTGGCTGGTTTGGTCCTTGAGGGTGAACAATACACTGTACACTTGTAATATCATTAAAAAACAATACCAAAAAAAGCTTGCAAGGGTTGCCATTATGCATTATTAGTTAAGAAATAAAAATAATTCAAATACAGTGAAGCACCAGTGGATTCGTTACAACAAATAGGTTGCATTTTTGTTGAGAAGGAATGCGCTGATCTTAATTTTACAATTAATGAATTTTTCATGGTTTTCACTGAGCAAAACCTAGATTCACTATAATAACTTTGACAAGCAACAGCTTTAGGTGGACTTATGTTAAAAAATACAAGCTTTTACTTGAGAAGATTAATTTCTGATATTTTAATGCCACTTTTCTTGGCTGATACAAAAACACTGAAACATCACTTGCTGATGTGTGCATGTTAAATTCAACCTGAAAAGTTACTGCAGCCAAATTGAACTCAAGAGGATAGGAATTACCTCCCACTATAAGAAATATCAATCACAATAAACTAGTTAGAAAACTAAACACTCAGATTTGCAGAATTTTGAGGCAAAAATACAAGCAAAACTCTAGGACGTGTAAGAGATGTCTTATTCCACTGGTTAAAATCATTTATTTGTTTTGAAACTGTTTGCAGGGATAGATAAGCATTAATATTTACAGAGACACTTTTTGCAGCGTGGGCCTTGTGATGACAGGGCAGCTGAGGGGACGCAGCGCCCTCTTCAGACCCTCACAGGAATAGAAATGACTGTGTGTGGAGCCCACTGAACGATCAGCCGCCTAATATCGAGGTCAAAGGCATTACGCATCTTTCCAACACTTAGTGCCATCCATCATTATGACACATGTTGAATTAAATATCTGACAACCATAGTGATAAGAGCAGTAATGAAGGAAAAGACTGCATAAGATCACATGTTCAGGGTGGCTGTCATGCGCAAAAACTGCATTTAAATTAACCAATATGAATGTAGGGTAATGGCGGTCAATAATGTGCCATAACGCATTGGTTTCAAAAAAAAAAAAACAAAAAAAAAAAAACAGCTAATAAATGTGATCATGTTTGACTGATCTTAGAGACAGGCTTCAGATCAGGTGTTAGATGTTGAATAGAAAAAAAAAAAGCAGCAGCAGCGAGGTGAGACACATTTCCACCTTAAACCAGGGTGTGATTTCTAAAAGCAGTATGAGCAAGCACAGCATACAGCAAAAAAAAAAAAAAAAAAAAAAGGAAGAAAGAAAATCCCCCGATCTCCATCACTGCCATTCCCATTAATCGTGATTTCCCACCGAACCACCTCCAGCCCAGTCAGAGGGTCTAACCCTGGGGATGCACCAGGTACCACCGCTGAACACAGACTCGTTTTTACACTGAATTTGTCCAAACTTACCTTTCAGATTTGTGTCCGAGAAACAATCGCCGCTCGATAATAATAATCCGCTGTCGTTGTCACCAGGTGGATGTGAAAGAGGTGAGTGTGGCGACGGGTCCGGATAAACACAGCCGATGAGCCCAGTGTGTGTCTGTGTGTGCGTGTGTATCTGTGTGTGTGTGTATGTGTGTGTTGGCTGTACGAGCCTGCTCATTCAGCTGAATGATAGTGGAGAGTGAAGGGACTGACAAGTCGGTCAAAACAGCAGCACCACGCCTCCCCTCTTAAAGCTACCGCACTCTGTCTGTCTGTCTGTCTGTCTGTCTGCCTGCGTGCGTGTGTGTGTTTGTGTTGGAGGTGAGGGGAGGATGATTGCAATCAAAAGTCATAACACTACCAGCCCCAGTTCATTAATAAGTCATGATCTCCTTCATGTTTTCATTGCAACCCATAAATACTGAAGCAACCAATAACCTGAGGTAGAGCTGGGTAATGAGAAGCAAGATGAGCATGAACATCTACTAGTGATCAAAAGCATCTACTGATCTGAAATCTTTAATACTATTTACATTTTTAAAATGTTCAATTCAAATTCTCTATTTATATAAATATTTATAAAATAAAAAAAATTAAAAAAAAAATTTTCATTTTCTTTTATACTTCATTTCTCACTTGTTGTTTGTTTATTTTTTTCCTACCTGTCTTTTTCTGTGCACTTGTGGGTTGTATGTTGCTGCTGTTAAGTGTGAAATTTGTGCTTGGTGGGATCAAAGTCTTTCTTATCTTATCTTATCTTATCTTATCTTATCTTATCTTATCTTATCTTATCTTATCTTATCTTATCTTACCTTATCTTATCCATTGTATTGTGCTTTTGATTGTGTTGGGGTGTTTTGCCAGAGTGTGGTTTTTAAACTTTCTCTTACAAGGTGAATTAAAAGATGGATTTCTGTTTTTACTTGGAACAGACAATAGTTATCTATCTATCTATCTATCTATCTATCTATCTATCTATCTATCTATCTATCTATCTATCTATCTATCTATCTATCTATCTATCTATCTATCTATCTATCTATCTATCTATCTATCTATCTATCTATCTATCCTTCTCTTAATAACTTTTGATCCACTAATCCTATCAATACTATGAAGTCATTCAGGTAAAATGCAGTTTCTCATTGTTATCAGATATGACCCATTTGGACATTCAGAGGCTTTGTAGTGAATGTCTTGCACAACACTGATTCACCAATAAAGACCATGCAGTTTAACTAAAGTCAGTGGTTGGAGATAATTGGGTTTTTTTGCTGCAAAAGTTTCTTTTTCTTCAGTTTTGTCTGTTCTAATAATAACATAATAACCATCGGCTTTACTCTGAGCTTTTATAAACATCTACATGATTAATGATTTAAATATGGGAAAATACCTGCTTTTCACTGAAAAAATGCAAATGCAGAGTCAAAGATGAAAGCTTAAAAAACGTAATAAGAGGAAAACTATGTAAAAGACACAAGCTGAAAAGAACATAAAAGATGCAACAAGATGAAAATGAAGCAAAATGCACAGTTGCTCTAATATAATAACCTTTTATGAACATCAGCTATAATTACTGAATTAAATATAGGAAAATACCTGATTTTCACTGAAAAATGCAAATGCAGTGGATAATATTAATGATAAATCACTTAAATGAAATTACATATAGAGAAAAATTCATGTGGAAGTCATCAGTATCAGTATTGGTAATATTGGTATTGATAATTATCAAGATAAATGTTTAAGGCTGTATGAATGAACTAAATTAAAGAAAACTAAAGAAGGAAAAACCACACAAATATGACAAAATATATGGCATAACAACTTAAAGGATGTAACAATGAAAATATAAAAATGAAATGAGCCAAAAACAAAGAATTGAAATTGATGTAAAAGAAATTATGAAACTACACAAGACAAAAAAAACTAAATAAAAGATGAAGGAAGACAAACTAAAACATAACACAAAGACACATAGACCCAAAGAGACAGATATAAAAGATGAAATGAGACAAAAACGATGTAAAAGACTGAAATAGACAAGATGAAAAAGAAGTAAAAGATGCAACAAAAAGAAAATAAATTTAAAAAAAAGAAGTCGGAAACAACATGTAAAATATACAATGAGATGAAAATGAAGTAATACATGCAACAACATGAAAAAGAAGTAAAAGACACAAGACCAAAAAACAAAAAATAAAATGAGGCAAAAATGTGAGAAACTGAACAAGATCAGATGAAAAAGAGTAAAAACCATAACAAAAAGGAAATGTTGACTGTGTATAGTTGTCACTAGTTTATCTCACTGTGTGAACAAAATAAACCCTAAAGACATAAGATGAACATATATCATAATAAATATAATTATTATAAATGTGCATACAAATATATGATAATAACTATGGATTTATTCCAACAGATGCTCCATTTGAAAAATAATTACAGCTGGAAATGCCACAGTCACAGAGGAATAACAATAAACTAGTGTGACTCCAAACTCAACAGGGATTTTAAAGAAAGAAAATAATTATGATTATATGTTTGCCAAAGACCTAAGGGTTTAAAAGTTTCCCAAATATAAAGCAAAGGTCTCAGTGCCGCAGCTGCTAAGCATTTAATCCTCTGAAATATGAAGAAACAGTATGACTGGCTGTGTTTTGATCTCTTCACAACCCATAATCCTTCATTAATTGCAAATTCTGGGCATCCACTTTGACCTGGGCTCAAACATGGACATCAATACTAATTTCATGTGTTTGTGAGAATCAAACAAGTCCTGCTGTGATGTTTTGGATACAGTCTGTGAGATAATTCCCGGGCAAGAAATTGGGTTTCGCTAAAGGTCAGTAAACAGGCCTGAGCCTTGTGTACACGCAGTCGCTGCCCTGAAATGAACTCATCACAATCCATAATTTGTGCCTATAAAATGCAAGATCATTCACGGTATGGAGTTTTGGAGCTCAAGCGAATGAAGCGGAGACTCAGAAAGTCAGAGTCGTGCCATGGAGGGATATGTTTAATGCCTGGCACGTCACCAACGCGTAACCAGAGCCATGTTTACTGTCAACAGATGAAGGCAGCGACTTTATTATTTCGTTTAACAGTAAGCAGCAGCAGCCCAGGCGATTATTTTATGGGACAAATAAGCCATTTAAACCACGCAAGCACAAAGGAAACTAATATCTATCAGTGGCAGAGGATTAATGACGCGTATACTTTTGTTTTACTGTGTAAATTTGGCGGTAGAACAACATTGCTTAAGATTTATTCCTTAATATGTAAATAACAGCTGAAGACATGAAGAGTTCCCAGCAGACAGTTTCAGATGTTTGTTTGACAGCTTTCACTGGTGTTGAAACATGTAGTTATACGGTGCCAAAATGAAAGTAAAAACACACTTACCTTGTACCTGATTGTTTGTCATTCCTTAAATACCTTTATGCTATTAGTTCTGAAATGTTTCCAAAGCATTATATAACAACGTCACAGTGAAAGTCTGGATTTCTAAGAGAAATCCTATAAACAGCATATGCATTTGCAATGATTTTTAGATTCAGTAGTCCTCGGGGAGTCGGTATCTTGATTGAAATCATCATGTCTGCTACCTTAACTGTCATGTCTTTCAACTGGTGTGTGTGTGTGTGTGTGTGTTTGAGTTCTGAGTAGAGTTTCAGATGCAGTAAGACGGAGTGGAGCTGTCCAGTAGCCCAGCAGCTTGGCCTGTCAGAGCACCGGGATGACATTATCCAGTGGAAACCAGCAATTCAGTCCCTGGGAGAAAACCAGGCAAGAGGCCTCGATTAATCTCTTCAATTTGGCAAAACTGAGGGGAGGTCAAATCTATAATCCAGAGCAGATAGTATATCATAGTGGAGTTAGACTCATGTCAGATAATGACGCTGTGTCTGTAACTTTAACCTGAGCTCTTTAGCCTGACCCCCACAACTCAGCCGGTGAATTAGACTTGGCGACATGGACACACACACACACACACTAAAGTATTCTTTTTATGGTTCCAGGAGTCAGTTCAGACTTATCTTAATCATTCTATTGTTTGGACCAAAAATATATGACATATAATTTTATATTATTAACCTACCATGTCACAGTGAGCAGTGTCTACACAGCGACGCCACCACAAATTAAGGCTTTTTCCAGTAAACCCAGTGAGTGGGGATATCTGTCCAAGGCTCAGTCAGTGTAAGGCACTCCAGGTTTTACACTGACCTCAAAGCGACTGGTGGGGAACAGACCCAGGCGGAATAGCTGCTTAAGTACATTTGAAATACTCATAAAGTTTGGATAGAGGCATGAGGACTGCTGGATTTCTGATGCTGCTGGAGTGTTGAGACAGAAGAATCAAGCGCACCTCAAACTGTTCAAATGATCTGAAACCGTATAGCGTTTATGTCCCAGTACACATCTGATATGGAAAGCCAAAGCTAATAGATTTTGTTACCAGAGGATTGTCAGTGCCCCGGTCCGACAGGGGCCGGGTTGTTTGTAGACAGGCTTGATTTGACGGGGCTGCAGATGTGAAAAGGTCCACTCGACACCTTGAGATCTCATGGGTGTCTGGGAGAATAATAAAAACGCTAACTGAATTCACACATGTCCTTTGATGTGCACTCCCATTTTTATGAGACAGACCCATACACATGTAGTATTCATGCCTGTATGTGTACTAAAACTTGTATGTACTGTACAATCTGAGTACACACTTTAGCATACACAAACATACCTTTCATGTTCAAGGTGGATACAACACTTTGAAGAACAGGTGTAGGGTTTTTTTTAAATGTAATGTGAGAGTGAAAAGCCATAAAAAGTGTGACCTCTTCGAGAACTCCACATGTAAAACATAACTCAGTATTTAGTACGTAACATTTAGTAATATCTGGTACAGAACATGTAGACTGCAAACCGCTTAATGCCCCCCTCACCCTCCTCTATGGTGACACAAAAGTCCCTTTTTACAACCAGTGTTTGTTTTTCCAATGTGAGCTTTTTAGTTAAAGGCATATTGGTCTAGTTTACACTCATACATACTAGGCGACAGTTAAGTACCTTAACAGTGGATACCAACAGCACTAAAACAGAAAGACAATGAAGACGCCTGAGCTACTACAGAAACATAGTGGACTCCTGAGGTGACCCACTCCCACTGTACGCTAACCAAAACACAGCCACTTTTATTTTTGTTTGGAATATGTATAAATCATCCCTTACTATACCATACAATATATATAATTATTTATATTATATTACATTCATGCAATTATAACCTCATAAATATGATGTAAATTGTATACACTGGAGCTTTAAGACACCAATATAAGTTAAGCTCTCTTATATAAACAGTTGTTATGGGAAACAAAAAGACTTTAGTGTAGGACAATTATCAAAATATACTTGGGTGCTTCTATGAAACTAGTCCCTAAAAACAGGACATGGGGGCTAAAAATTCAAACCAGATGTAGACTACTGTTATGAAACAAGTTTGGAAACACTTTGGGTCTATTTTAGAAACAAATATGTACAGAGATAAAAGAGAAACTATTTTTTAGATAACACACATTTTTAGATTTTTTTGTATTTTTTTTTTTTTTTTTATGCAAAAATCCATATGTAACACTGTAAAAAGGACATAAAAATTACTTGCTACTATTTTTTTGAATATCTCTTTATTCTCTCACAGGTACAATTTGGGAATTGAACCAGTTATGCAAGGCAGAGTGTTTCAGAGAAATGACCGCTGTTGCAAAATTATTCACGATTTATTTGTGTTTAAATGGGCAGGTTCTGCGTGTAACATGAGTGGACACGACGGGTTGCATACAAAACCTGGAATGAAACTGCCGATTCATGAAAAACCCACATGTCTGGATTAGAAAAACCACTGGGATCAACAAATTTAACACAGTGTCTTTATTTATAGCGGTGTGTAAGTCCATTTCAAGCCATATGTTCCAGATCAAATGCACTGACACCTAGGTAGCTTTTCGTGTCCCAATTATGGTCCTATTTTTTCCCCCAATATTTTATTAAAAAATTATTATTTTTGGGATGGCTCAGAGCAAGAGTATACTTTTTTTTTTTTTTTTTTTTTTTTTTTTTTTTTTACATTTATCTGAGGTCATCATTAGGTACATCCTGTCTAAATTTCTATTTTATCACTGGGTCTAAAAAGCTTGCCAGGTACCAAAATGAACCCAGTTTCATAGACACACCCAGTTGTTACCTCCAAAAAAACACCTCTAAGTAGATGATTAAGGAGTGTTTCCATTCATACTGCATCAGCGGGTTTAAAGACATGATTGCTTGTCAGGGCTGCATCCTGAGATAATGCTTTGGCGTCCTTGACCAGGGACATTCACCTCAAATTGCCTGAATAACAAGATGAATAAATGGCTGAAATGTTCAGTGTGTGAGGGGGGGTAGAAATGACTCTGTTAAGTGAGTCCATTCAGCTATGTGAGTGATGATGGAAAATGAAAGGGAGTAAAATGACTTCATGCATTCCAAATGAAGGCTTTGTGTCTAAATCAGGTTTCCTGTATGTATTATTCCACTGTAGTGTTCATAGCATTTACAGGAAGATTTTCTCAACAGGCTTTTATTAAAACAGTCACTTTATTAATGATAATAATAATAAAAATAAGCGGATGCAGATTAGAGTAAGTCAGTCTGTCTAGGCTGTTTCAGTACCACATGTGATGGTGCTTTGGCCAAACATTATAAAAGTTAGTCAAAACCTTATTTCACAGAAATATGGTACGCGTCAGTTCTAAATGCTTATCAGACGGTGTCACAGTTAAAAACAGAAGCAGTTTGTTTTGTTTTTAAAAACAAAAGGAGGAAATAAAAGCCACTCCTGAAATGAAAATTCAACAAATATTTGTGACATCAAACTCTTAAAGATATCGTTTCTTGGCTATGACTCTGAATTTTGGAGTGTTTTTGTGTGACTGTGGTGTTTAGGATGAACTCCAATTAGAGGAACTAAAGACAGGTCACATATTTAATTCTTAATTCTGGTCTTATCTCATTTGAAGTATTGTTTAGTTAAATGGACTCCTGCTAATAAAAAGACCTTGAAGCTTCAGTGTGTTGTATTTTTTGACATCACCAGGCAAAAATTCTATAATTACCTTTCATCACATTATAATTCAAGCAGTCTGAGAGGAAACAAGACTTCTGCACCAAAGGGTAAGTTATCAACATGGAGCGATAATCACAGCTGTAGTTGACAACTTTTCTCAATCGCCATAAATATTCTGTCAGATACGACTCCACTGCTGTACCTGTGTCACGACAAAGGCAACACAGCGGCTTCCATAAAGTGTTCACCAGTGTCTGTGAACTGATGACATGTCCAGGGTCCATCTTCACCCACTGGTAACTGGGATAGGCTATAACAACCCTGGGACCTTCTCAAGGAAAATGAATGGATGAGTGAATATGTCAGTATTACAGTTACATGGGGACATAGACATCATGTGCAGACAAACTAAATATACAGTTGTTCTAAGACAGTTGGACTAAGAAGTCTTCTATTTTGGCCTTTTGAGTTTATTCACAGCTTCCTATGTCACCTCACCTGACACGTTGGGAACAGCTGACCTGGTTATGCTGTCTAACACAACACAGAAGCCTTCTATTGTCTAGCGAACTGCATGCTCTGCTGGTTTTTGCCCACTCTCATACACTGACACACAAAGTATCTGTTTTCCCATCTATGCTGTGTGTCTCCACAACCTGTCTGCTGAAAGACAGGAGAAGACAAGTAGACAGTGCAGCGCTATTACCCTTCCACCAAAATGTCCACATTAGCTTTCACCCTGAACTACAGAGCGATGCAAAGTCATCTATTTGTGTTCTGCCTTCGTCATTCTCCTCTCATCTCATCTTCCTCTGTGCTTCATTGTGATGACTACGCTACAAAATCTGGGAATCAATAACATACCACTTTGTTCTATTTCTGCCTTCTGTCCTCTTTCATTTCCTGGCTGTCATCGAAGTCTTTCTGCATCTCTCTCAGTCCATCCATGTTGCAAGGCAGTAAAGCTATTACCTTCCCTGTTTATAGCTTTACAAACAGTACGTGCGCCTGTGCATGTGTGAGTTTAAAAGAAATACTATCACAAAGCCATTACAGGAACTCTGCTGGGAGAAATATTGATTTCCAACAAATAGAGAAGAAATGGAATTTGCATCACCCTCTGGCAGAGAGAGAGAAAAAAAAAAAAGCAAAGCAGCACCATCACAGACAAGCTCTCATCACATTAGTGTGGCCTAATTGACAATGACACATTTTACTAATCAATATCCAACGTTATGTAAATATCCTCAGTGAACTGTCACTGATTATGGCATAGATGTTAGATGCAATGAGACATAGTGTCTGCTGTACTCAGGCTGTTTGCTTTTATTTGTTTAGCATTATATAACCATGTGGTCAATAATGCATTACAATAATATTTTTTATCAAAACACATTATCTGCATGTTAAAGTATTCAAGACCACTTTGTGGTTTTTGCACTGTATCCAATCATTCCTGGACTTCAGAGTTTGGCTGATTGGATGTGAGCTTGCATCGGCCTCCTCTGGTGTGACACATCATGGGGTTGGCCAGGGGGTAACAGTGACATAAGCCAGCTTATTGTGCGAGGAATGGCATGCAACAACAGTACCCCAACGCACAGTCCTGAATAGCACTTCAAAGGCAGTGGAGTTCAGCACTGCAAGGTATTTCATTGTAACTCTACCACACTGCGGAGGAGAGGAATTTGGATGCTAGAATCCTCCACAGCAGCAGGAATTCTGCAGACGTAAAGGGTCTCTCATGTCAAATTCCACCTCTGTTCGTTATTTAGCCAGAAAGAGTTCCTGCAATCCTTACATAACACTGTACAAGTGCTGAACCATCACCTGGACTTGGGTTTGGACAGCACGTTACCGGCACTTGGTGGTGATCACTCAGAAAAGGTGGAGAAAGTGGATTTACTCTGTATTCTCTGCCAATATTTCCAGTACCCTATAGTTCTTTCAGCAAATTCGTTTGTCATTCCAGCTGCAAATTATTCCTCTAGTATGCTTTTAACTGTCTCCTATTTCATATCCATTTATTTTCTCTCCTTTTCTATACTCCCTATCTTTCCTCTCCTGCTTCTCTTAGACTGTTTCAAAAGTTCACTAGGAAATTCCACTCCCCATTATACACATTTTCTTTGTTTCTTTCTGTCTTCCTTGCGCTTGCTTCTGCTCCCCGTTTGACAGTTGAGAAGTCATGCGGGCTCTCTCAAACCCAAGTTTGTTCTATTTATACTGTGCAGTTAGAGCGGTTAGTTCTGCATTCAGAGCTCCAGGCCGTCTACACCCGCAGAGGGAGGGTCTAATCCACCCACTGCCAAGCACCGCGCCGGGCCAGCGGGACCGCCCAGCCCCGTCCCTGCCCACTGTCCAAAGTCCTGACCACAGGAGAGATGGAGCGGATGGAAAGGAGAGCAGGGAGGGAGAGTCACTTGACAAGCATATATTTTATGAAGTGTATGAACACAGCTACGAGACCCAGGGCCAAACTGGTGTGTTCACTCACTTGTACCCATACTTGTAACTAAATTACAGCCACCCTCACTGGGCCTAAATAGAAAAACGTCTTTTCCAAAAGATATTTCTAGAAAAATGTACACAAACGTCCTTGGAGTTAAGACAGGAGAAAATAATGACTTTAGAAAAAAAAAACAAAAAAAACGGCAAGCTGTTATTTACACAGATGGCTCAGAATAAATTCCAAGCTCCTAAAGTGAGATTCATTGAAAAGTCTTGAAATAATGTCCATTATGCAACTATGGCCTAAAAATTCCCCCTTGCTAAAAATGTTAAGCACGAGAGCTGCTATAAAAGGACAAGGTATGCGTCAGATTTTCCAGGGAAATGGATTAGATGTACATGCCAGCTGAACTTTTTTAAGTACTTTGATAAGTGTTTATTAAGCGGTTATCAGGAGGCCATCAAGGAGAGCTATGTGATGTGATAATATTTACTGACAGGAGGAAATATAACTCAAGATAATCCTCATCAACAAGGAATGGGCTGAGCTGGTCACTACAAAGCAGACATGTTGAATTAACCGGTATGAGAAAATTCCAATATAATAGTAGGTCAATCAGTTTTTATCTGGTAAAACGGGCATGAATTGTAGATTTTAGTTTCATGTGATGTACTAAAACATTAAATGGCCTTTCCTGTTCCTGCCCTGGATAGCATTTTACATTAATATGGTCTCATGGAAAGAGCACATCACATTCTGTTTGCAGTGAGACGGAGCTAAACAGTCCTAAACAAATCATTCAGAGCATACCACGCACTTTTCCATTTCATTTCTCCCTGAGTTTCTTCTCACTGACAGAGAAACAAACATGCTGACGGGGCCAAAAAATGCTAAATGTCACCCTGTCCATGACTCCTTGTTCATCCCCAAATCCATCCCACAATATTACTAGTCTTTGAGTCTTGGAGATTCATATACAGTATTTCAGGAATGCAGACTGAAGTTTGATATGCCTGGGCCTTGCAAGCATAACAGAGGGCAGAAGCCTCAGAGAATAACACATAACCAAAGCCCTAAAGAATTCCCTTGGACACAGCTACTGACCAGGAAAAGTGCATTGGAGGGGAAGGCAGAAGAGCTGCTGAAACCCCAGACTTAAATAGCATGAGCTCCACTGCTGGTGACTGCCCGACATAGACATGAAATTAGATTCAAAGATGTATTTATAATGTTCTTTCATTATAGTTAACAATTTGTACCAAGTCTTATTGTTTTATAAACATCACATACTTGTGTAAATGTAAATATTATGCACAGACACTCTGAACAAGAAAATTCTCATTATAGCTATTCATGATTGTCATCCCCTGGTTTCGTGTTTACACTGTGTCCTCTCATCCTAGGATTCCTCAGTTCAGCATCCTCTTTCGTCCCTCCATATATTTATATCCATTCAAGTGATATAGAGTGTGTATAAAACTAAATGGACAAAAGCATTGGAAAAGGAATTCGAGTGTTTTTCAGGGAGCTACAAAATTATATTGAGAAATGTTATAATACTGCAATAAACATCTTTTATTTTCTCTGCAGGGTTCATTTTGACGCTTATAAAATGCTTCAGTTTGTTTTTGTTTAGTTTTGCTCAGTGCTAAGATTTCCCTCTCATTTTCATTGTTTCAAATGTTTTGCCTGTAGATTTCTGACATATTTGTCATGTTTTCACCATAAATAGTAATTTTAAACCACACATAATTGTCTGGTTTATTCTTTCACTTAGGAAGAAAAATCAGCCCATAAATATAGACATCTATCATGATAATTTTTCAAATCAGCAGGAAAATTAGGTCATTCAAGCTGTAGGAGAGATGTGTCCCAATGTTTTTGTTCATATTGTGTTTGTACATACATGGAATCCACAGGTTAAAATCGGCTTTATTGGTTGTTTGATCTACAGCTCTGGAAAAAATGAAGAGACTACTGCAGTTCCCTGTGAAATCAGCATGCCTGCATGTATGTCAGCCATTCCATTCCTGTGTCTGTTGAATTCCAGCACAAGCACACCTTCTTCCACTTAATAAACACCTGATCCACGTCTTATTTAAGAAGAAGAAGTATAAAAACCAGTACTGTGGCCATCACTATCTTCTTACAATAGGCAAAAACAGTGCTAATAGTACCACAAAAGGAATTGGAATCCAAAAATAACTATTGAAAACTACTGGACTTCTGCTCTGACAATGTTCCCAAACTCTGAGGACTGGTTTTTCTATCAGGACAATGCTCCTGGCCTCAGCTAGGTCCATAAAGGTGTGGATGACGGACCACCAGATGAAGACCCTGTCATGGCCAGCCCAATCTGCAGACCTGAACCCACTTTGAAAACTTCTGGAGGAACATGGATGGTCACAAGCCATCGAATATTGCTGAGCTTCTTGAACTTCTATGCCAGGAGCTGCATAAAGTCATCCAACAGCAATGATGGAGAGCCAAGACACGGGAAAGCTGTCACTGAAAATCAGGGTTATTCCACCAAATATTGATGTCTGACCTTTTACCAAGTTACAACATTAGTATTGTTTTGTTTAGAAATGAATATGAACTGATTTTCTTTGCATTATTTGAGGTCTGAAAACACCTGCATCTTTTTGTTATTTTGACCATATGTCATGTTCTGCAAATACATGTTCTAAATAACAATATTTTTATTTTGAATTTGGGGGAAATGTTGTTGGTAGTTTAGAGAATAAAACAAAAATGTTAATTTTTCTCAAACACATACCTATAAATGGTAAAATCAGAGAAAGTGATAATTTTGCAGTGGTCTCTTAGTTTTTCCAGAGCTGTATTTCTCTATCTCTTTATTTGCTAAACTCAGAGCAGGGAGAAAGGAAAAGGGGGAAGGTGAGAGTGAGGGAATGATACTCAAAAAATGGCTTTACATTGGAATTGAACATGGGCTGTTCAACATGGCCTTGGCTTACATACTCAACTTTTTGTCATGTGCCATTTGCCTCATTGTCCTACATAATGTTGGATTGTGATTCTGTTCGTCATTGTTTGCATTACAAGTGTCACTCAAGTCCTACATTGTTTGGATGCAATAAGACAAAACACATTTTGCATTAAAGTGACTCTTTCAGCCACAGATTAGTTTTTGACATTCATTTCCACCTTTATTATCTTTCCAACCTTTAAACCCCTTTTTAACAAGTTTATCTAAGTCATACATTTCTCACTATGTATTTCAAGTTTCAACTCAAAATTACTGCACATATCATTCATTGTACTGCGTCCATATGTTCCTAGGTTTCATCATTATTCCAGATGGGCTGTTTCCATGTCTGTTGCTTTAAATTCAAATGAACTGTTGACCATGCTCCTTTTCTGCTGTTACCAAAGATATCATCATGTACACACCTCAATAAATCATGCAAAGGGTGTCAGGATGGCTCTGGTGGTTGCAGAGACTGTATAGATGTTGCATCACAAATAGTCAGTACTTTAAACAGCTTGTTATATGACCACGTTTCTAAAAACAAGCTGTGTGTGTTTCTACATCAACTATTTTGATAGTTTAACTTTTTTTTTTTTTTTTTACCTGTTTTGTGATGAAAAAATAAATGCAAACTTTATTGACTTTATTACTTTCAGTTAATAGAAAGGAAATTATACATCAATGTAAGGGTTATTTTTTTGTCTTTTCCACTCAGCTGTTTATGTATGGTCCCTGCATGTCATGAAAAACTCTTCTCAGTTCCTAGTACAGACCCTCAGTGCAATGCTCCCAGTACGTTTTCACTATGTTGACATAAAAATAGCACCCCATGTGCAAACGTACATGTACAGGCCACTCCTTGGTCTGACCCCCTCACCACAGCGGCCATAACAGTTATTCACTCTGAACATAGCTCTGTTACCACCATCCTGTCTTGAACTCACCCACTTACTCGTACACATTGCAGTTTCCCCCCTGTTAAAAATGTAACTTTTCTCATGGAGCTTAGCAAATCTGTCCTGCCCAGATGTTACTAAACCTATGTCCAATGTGGATGAGATAATAATACTGTGGTTATGTGCACATTCACAAGTCATTTGATGTATTTGATTGTTACTTGTACTGCACATGATCATTAAGTTGTAATTGTCACAGACAGATTTTCCATACACCAACTGCCACATGTGTATGTATTTCATGTGTGTGTGATGACACTTGATGGCTTACAGTATAACCAAGGTAACACAGTGGCAGAAGCTTGCTTCTAATAGCCCCTTTGGTTAAAGGAGCATCTTTGCATTCTACCACTAAGCCTCTGTGGCCACCCTCAGACAGAACTGGAACAACACACACATTCACAGAGCAACGTATCATCCTATGGAATCTATCTAACCTCAACCACTAAGCCAGTGAGAGGCAGCTACTTAACTGGAGCATCATCTTCCTCTAGTCTGTAATAATGGCCTGGCCAAATCTAAACCTCTCTGCTTGAAAGGAACACCAAGACGTCTTCGTACGGGATTGATTAGCCGAGAGCTGTGGAGGGTAGAGTGTTTACAGCTTGGTGGAATGGGTGTGTGCACTTACACACACAGACACACACAAATAATCTTCGTATTTACAGTAAATACCCACGCATTCATATAAATAATCACACATGGAGATACGCAGAAGGAAAATACACCCACATTTGAACACAAACTGCTGGTGTGCATGCAGATAGTTGTTGGGCTACTGTTGGGACTGTAAGCACTGATGAATCCCACTGGGATGATCCACTGCAGTGAATTAAACAATTCAGCCTGAGTTTCAAAGCACTGACTGACATTCAACCAATAACAGAGCTTCTTCCTAAAAACAGAGTTTAGTTTGAAAGCAGGGCTTTTCAAGATGAGAAGTGAAAATGCATGTTGGTTGCACTCCGTTTGATCCTGGTGTAATAGTACCTGCCTTGAAGTGGGTACTGGGTCATCATGCAAACATCCAAACAAAATCACAGCCACAAACCAAACCTAACAGCCTGTCAGGAGACTGCTGCAAACACTCCCAGACAGGCTGAAATCCTTTGACTCTGAGCACACCTTGATTAGCTGCCAGGCCAGCTCTTAGAGACAAAAGTGTCAAATGCTGGCAAAGATGACTGAAAAAACAGGTTTTTTTCTTCGCTGCTGGAGCACAAGTTGTTTTCTGCCTGTAAGGTTCTACGAGTTTTGAAATGTTCTCAGCTGAAGCAAGTCGACCCAACCTTTATCTGTAGCAAAACAACAGTCTTTACTGTACCTCAGTCCTTTCAGAGTTGATGAAGCATGTATGCTGCATAAGTGTGTGCATGTGTGTGCGCACACATGCTTGCACATGCCAGCATGTATAATCATCATCCATAGTGGCAGTTCCAGTGTGACACTACATACTTCTGAATGTCACCTGATCTTAAAATTAACCCAGTGCAGGAAAGATGTTTTTGTCACATCAGTTAGAGGAAATTAACAATCAGAAGAACAGAAATCACATTTAATGACTCACTTCACTAAACAAAAGAAGTCCATTTTAATTGCATGATTGGAAGAGTTTAAAATAAAACTGTGACTTGTTTGGAAAGAATAAAAATGTCTTTGATTTGAGGTCCCATTCCGTGCATCGGATTCATGCAGTACAGTTGGTTGGCTCCTTTGGAGTGAAACCACAGCTATGTCAGCTAAAGCTAAAGACAACACATGGACCAAAACAGGATATTAAAAAAAGATTTCACAGCTCTCTAACAAACCCAGTCCGGCCCTTGGTTGGTGTTTACTGCATGTGCTTTTCTGTGCAAGTCCAGCAAATAGATTTATCTACAGTGTATAATTGTTTTGCAGAATCCAGACTTGGCTGTTTCCTTCTTGGAACTCATGCTACTTTCTGAAAAGGCTGTATTTTGTATGCAAATGAGAAAGAAGAAGAAAAGCAATATTTTAGATATCATTCTGTTTCTTGTTTCAGAGTCAACAATTGCAAGAAATATTGAACAGCATTTAATAAGAACAAATGTAGTTCAGACTGACAAAAATATGGAAATCCATGTCTGAAATAAACTCTAATGTACCCTCAAGTAAGTTTCTATCTATAGAATAGCAGATATGGAAGCAGATACCGTTCAAAGTGCACAAATTCAATACATGAGTGAAAAGTACAACCTGTAAAACTAAACTGCATTGGGTTTCACATGTTTAATGTGTGTTACTGAAGACTTCTCTTTACCACCTTAGCTTGTGGCTAAATGCACTTCCAGTTATAGCTTGAAAAGACTAAAGGGAACCTGAACATACAGCTTTCCCTCTGCTTACTGAACTAATCTGTTAAAGAAAACAAACAGTCTAAGTATCCACCTGTATCACCAGCATCAACACAAATAACAGGCATGCACATTTCATTTCATATGCACATAATCCTACATCTGATCTAGTCAGTGAGTTCCTTCTTCAGAAATGGGTTTGAAAAATTAAGTCCAGTGAGATGTCCATACCATTGCCAAAAAGCTGTGATGTTCAACATGGCTGCCAAAGGGTGTGTTCAAGCACCTGAAAGCCCTGTATAATGTTCCCTCTTTGAAGTTTCGTCTCACTGCTGCAGGGTTACACGGTCTTTGTTCAGCCATGTGTGGCTTGTAGTGCCTACTGCCTG
The DNA here is from genome assembly GCF_902148855.1 of Sphaeramia orbicularis. Classification (NCBI taxonomy): domain Eukaryota; kingdom Metazoa; phylum Chordata; class Actinopteri; order Kurtiformes; family Apogonidae; genus Sphaeramia; species Sphaeramia orbicularis. The sequence goes on from NC_043978.1 coordinate 43,797,619, forward strand.
ATGGCAACTTGAACTGAATATCTGTACAGCGCTACACGTGAGCAACAACATGTCAGAAACAGAGCTTTGGCCGTTGCATAACACAGAGTATCATGCACATATACAGAGCTAACCCGAAGGAATGCAGGACCGCATGTTAGACCATTCAGGGCCCATGTGAAACTCATCCTGTCCTCTCAGTTATCCTCACACATGCATGTTTATCCCTGTGTGAGGGGACTAATTGTTTAGGTTGTATAATGAGTAAATAACTTGTATATGTTTGCTTTGTTGAGTTTGTTCTGCTGAGACTTTCACATTTTGCTGACATTTTAATAACAAAAATGAGCACTTTTTGCATGCATGCACACACCCATATGAGCTTTATAACACAAAGACAGTTTCACATACATTCTCAATAGCAAACACAGTATATGATTATCTGCACAGTTAAACCAAACTGCCCACTAAATGTCTTTTGAGCAGCAGTCTATGTAATCATGCACAACACGCACACAAACACGATACTAACGAAAATGAGGCGCCACACAAGGAGTATTTTCTGTGGCACCGGGGAATGCACTGGAACAAACATGATACATTCTCCTCTATGCCACCATGAAACCACACAGGCTTCCTGGTACTCTGCCTGGAGTGCAGCTTGGGGTTATAGGCCTCCTGGTAGGACTATATTTGGGGAACATCCAGGGTTCAGGTGAAATACCAGAAACAGTGTCACACACATAAACTGAAACTGGAGACAGGGTCAGAGCAAACGCCTGTCCCCCCTTTACCTCACAAATACAAGACATATGGTTCTGTGCAAATCAGCTGATAAGGGAATTTGTATACTTGATAAATTTCTATGAGAGACATGATTGTTTGTGAATTCTTACAGAAGCTTCTCTACTTTTGTGTTTAATGTTCCAAGTAAATTACAAAGTGGTTAAGGGTTAGCATGCTGTAACCTGATCAAAGTCAGTGAAATAAATAGTCATACATCAACAGACCCAGGCTAGTTATACACACATATATGTATGCTGGCAAATACTGGCAAGCCTTCACACACACACGCACACGCACACACACACACACACACACACACACACTCATATATTAGTCCTCCTCTTACTTTCGTTTAGTGCATATCTCTCATGCACTCTAATTTCCCATTCAACATATGGTTTTCCAATCTTTAATTTCAAAACATAGAATTTTGGATTTTGTTATGTAGCACATAAAAGAGAAGTTGTTAAACACTATGATGGGCTGCCACTTTTGGTACATATGTTTCCTATTTATTTAAAGGCTCTGCACTTGAGGAAACACTTATACATTTCCACATATAATTGCCATGTCTATTTTCTCTTTTTTTCTACAAATACATTTCTACAACTTCCATTTCCCTTTTAACAAATAGGCGACGTATCTTGAATAGTATATAACTGTTAAATCAGGCACTTGTGGTTGTTCTTATTTGCATTATGAGCAAATGCCACTGGCAGCACAGGGAGTGCCAGTGCTGAGTCTACTTGTGTCAATATGCCCACTGAATGACTCACTGAACTCTGAGTCGACCTTTTGTCTTGAATATAGCTACAAAACACGTCCTTAGCACAGAGTAATGAACCGTATAGTGGGAAAGAGAACACTATTAAATCCTATGTTTTATTTTTTACTCTTGATGATGTGTTATAATGTTGTTCACATGTGCAGCTCCTACACACACACACACACACACACACACACACACACACACACACACACACACACACACACACTGAGGTCTTTCTTACCCATGCTATTATTAGGCATATGAAGAAAACACACACAAAAGAACAATTCTTTCACTCGGAGGGAATCATCTTAGAACCATAGATGATCTTTGGCGCTCCCCTCCCCCGCCACGCCGACTGTCGCCTAGCAACCAGCTACAACATACTACGAGTGCGGGATCTTTAGCTCTGCACAGTCACAGACAAAAAAGTTAATGTAAGCCAGCAAACTAACCGCCTTTATGTATTTTGGAATCTAACCCGACGAGTCAGACTTTAGGTAAAATGGTGAAACAGACTATACAGATATTTGCTCGAATTAAACCAACTAAGAAAACTACGGCGGTAAGCAAAATAGCTAACTTCAACATGATTTAGCCAAAGCTAGCATAGCCTCACAAGTAGTAGTTTTATTCCCAGGAACCATTTTATTTTTAAGTCAGTTCACTTTAGTGACAATGAATGGGAGGTAGATTTTACAGATTTGGAACACAGTCTGTACCAGCAAGTTAACTTTTAAGCCGTTTATGAAAGTTTGTAAAACTAGCTTACTTTACCTCAGCAGACAGCCTGTCAGAGCAGGTGTAACTAGTTAATGAATCAAGCCTCTGTTCCATGAAGCGTCCCACTAAATCATTCCGGTGAACTAACACAAACACCCTCAGTATCAGCCAGGGCTGGGGTTTGTCCATCCAGATGGAATGCTATTAACTCCTGTTTTTGTCATTACACCTGTGCTGATCTTGCTATGACATGTCAAATAAGCAAGGAAAAAATGTGTAAACACACTGAGGTGACCATAGAGCCAGTGTGTTTTCAACTTTCCATTGCAAGCTGCTGCAAGACAGATCGAGGTAAAACCAGTAATGTACTTTAATATTAAGGAATGGTGCACTGAAAATTAACAAACCAATGTTTTACTTATTGTTCGGCAATGGAATACACATGCAGAATATACACACAACTGGACTCTATTGGACACACATGTAAGAAACAGCCTATTTTCATCAGGAAAGCCCCTGGCAAAGCACTTTCTTCTTCCTAAATCCCAGGTTATTGTCTGAGCACAGCAGATGATGGGAGGAACAATCAAATTACACTGAGCATTTCTGTGGCACTTTAACTTGAACTGACAATATCCAGCAAAATGAAATGAGCACAGCTGCCTCCTTGGGGCCTTTTGAGATTCTGCATATGTTGGAGTCAAAGACAACGGAGCAGTATCACTGCAGGCAGGGTGACAGAGAAAAACAATTCAATCATTTAGGTCTTATCTTTTATTCCTGAAACCCTGGGGACTTGTAATTGCATCCGTGTCCATTGGAAACATATGCCAGGACATATGTTGAAGCTCAAAAACAGAGTATTCAGCTAGGCCGAGACAATCTCACTCTTAATGTCCACCAGTGCTTAAGCTCAATCTATACCAGTTTTATGTTCTACATTTTCTTTTGTCCCCTGAGGTTTGGGTTTCATTTTGTTGAGTGGAAGTGAATTTGCCTATAACTTTACCTATATTGTGATTGCTTGTACCATTCTATTGCTCATCACAAGTTATAAACAACACTTCATAAATGTAATTTCTCTGTTTACCTGAACACACTTTATACTTAGAAATATCTCTTTTCTCTGTTTTAAAGAAGGCCTGCTTGTATGACAAAAAGACAGATTCACATGACATCACAAGACTACATTTAAACATTAAGTAGCTTAGTAACACTTTATTTGGATAGTCCGCCTACTGAAACTTCACTGAACATTTGTAATACTAAAGCAGCATTAGAGATTAATCAATTCAGCTGTTTTACTTTGTCTCACATATACTCAATTGATAACCTGTTCAACATTATTGACTTTCTCACCCTTTCATGCATGAAATATGAGGACAAAAATTCCATATTTTTTCAGACTTCTTGGATCATTCAACTATGTGCTGTGATCCATTTTAATTCCAAAATACTGTTTTAAATTACATGGTCAATATTTAAATTAAGCTAAAAAATACTCCCCAATGTCTGTAAATGGACTGTCCAAATAAAGAGTTAACAGTATAGGCCTGTTAATGGCAACGTGGCTCCTCTCAAATACTCATCTAATGTTTTTTTCTTGTAGCACAATGCGATTGTGTCTCTGCTTGATTTCACTAGCGCTGACTGCTGTTGTCTCTGGCTCCCTCAGGTGTATTCTGTGGACAATGAAGATCAGGCAGGTGCTTCTGTAGAGTTTATTGTGCCTAGAGACTTGGCTGATGGCTTCATTAACAACAAGAAGGAATGCTATAAGTTCAGGTAGAGTACCTGACGGGTCTATATGTGTCTTTAACTTTTTTTTTTGCCAAGGTAGATTCCTTAACACCAAAATTATTACTGCGTCCCCTAAAAGATATTGCTTGAAGTACAATCACACAGCTGAAGCATTAGCAAGATTGTTGCTTACAAAATTCTAATTATTATAGATATTATACATTATAGTGAAAGGTGTCTACCAGAATTCTCTGTAGGTTGCATAAAAAACTTTTCTGATGAATAATTCATCCACCAGTTCTGTCAGAGCCAGAACATCTGTTTAACGCTAGTGGTGAAAGCTGCAGCCTTATATACCCTCTGGGCAGGGCCCGTGCCACGCTTCCAAAGCCCTAAATTCACAGTTTGGGAGTCAGACAGCAGTGGACACTGAGAGCCTTGAAAACCACAGAGTCTTTTAATAGCCTGTGGAGGTTCCCTTGTGCCCTTATAGAAATAAAATTTCCACATTTAACAATCTTCCTTCTCTCTCATCTTTCTGTGGGATAAGACATGATGGGCTTCAGAAAACAGTATGACTAAACTCCTCCTCATCCACTTAAATAGACTGCTTTATTGTGCCTGTCCAGTACAGCTGTTCGTAACTGTGTTACATCTTGGATTCCCCAGATAAACCAGTAACATATGTTTTTGTGTATGTATAATACAGCCATGTTATGTCCAGTCTTCATTCACAGGTCAACATGTCATGGTACTCATTTTTGTCTTTATCCAGATTCCAGAGGGTGTTTGATCAAACAGTCAAACAAGAAGACATATTTGAGAATATTGCGAAACCCGTTGCAGACAGGTAAAATCTTACTGACTCTGGTTATACAGTCCACAAATCTTTTCATTTTTTAGTTTTTGTAATTATTTTTTTTAAAATAATGAGCATTTTCAAGTGGTCATATTTAAATGATAGATGTAGCACTGACTATCTGTGTCCAGTGGTGCTCATCTCCCCATGTTTTGGTCAGGTCACACATGCTTCAGCCAGCTTTGTTGACAGGAAGTCTGTAAAGCTCTGATTTCTTTAAGATGGAAATGGAGGGTGTCAGTGATTTTTGGCATGCTCTACAAACTTAAACCACTAAGTGGACGGAGCTGGCAGGCAGGATGGCACACTCTGCCACATTGTGAGTGTGAGAACATTTTCAACCCACAACAGAGCTATACTATACTACAGCTGCACGCTCAACTTAAGCTGTTGTATAATATGTCAAACATAGAGGACACTGACAAATGTGGCATCCCTGTTTAACATGGGAAGTAATTAATAAAACTTCATTATTGTTTATTGGAGCCCAGAGGTCTGCCTGGGCCTCTTGTTGTCATGTTTGAATTGGCCAATAATAGTGAAAAGTTAGTAGTGCTAAAATATGTCACTTTTTCATGTTGTTGATAATATAATATCTGTGGATTGTGATTTTTGAACAGTATGTTTTGGGTTATTGAATTTAGAAATTGTTTTGAAACTGGGACGTTGTAGCCAGTGTGAATCACTAGATAGACATTGTTAAACATGACAGAACAAAACATGTTGTCACAAAGAGGAATGCCATTATTGAACTTTTATTGCGATAAAAATGACCTTAAAAACTAAATTAATATTCATACATTACTCATTAGAACTGCACTTTTCTATCTCTGTGAGAAGACTTTTGCCTCATTGATGAAGTTCTGTTTCCTGTTGTACTGCTTCAAATAATTTTTACTTCACATTAAGAAAAGGAACACTCTTACAGTGTCAGTGACAGGAAAACCTAAATCAAGACTGTCTTTTGCAAGGGAGAAAAAACAAAACTGAAAGCACCAGTGAAAACATCATTTTAACAGAGGTTTTCAAAAACACTAAACATGAATAAAGACAACAATGAATAATGCAACACAAATGAAAATGAAATAGAATTGCAGCTAAAACCTTATTTTTTCATTCCACCTTTTATACTTTTACCCAGGCTTTCCTAAAATACTTGAAATAACTGAAAGTAAAGAACTGAAACAAATCTAGTGAATTCCTTAAAATAAAACTAAAAGCAAAACTGCTTTTGAGCTTCTAAAATGAAATAAAACTAACCTGAAACCAAAAACCAAACTGAGAGAGTGAATAAAAATAAAAACTAATGAAAATGTCAAAACTATAGTTTTCAACTTAGTTTGTTGTATGAAAATTCTTTTTCCTCTCCTCACAACCAAAGTCTCCTGGCTCACTTTAGCTCTGCCATCTTCTCAACATACCATCCTGGTCTTTTTAGTCACAATAGGGTCTATTTGTGGAATCCTACAAGTGTTTTGCATTATCTTTGCTATTAGGAGACATATAAACAACATGGTCCCATGTCTGGACTGGCTGTACAATTACTTGGATGTATTTGACCTGAGTCACACAGGTTCGTTGACTCTGGTATTAGGTTGCCCTCCCTAGCCAACGTTTTAACAGTTCCCTCTTTGTTGCGGCAGATGGTAAACATCAGGTTAAAAAGTTTCAGTCACAACTGCACTACATTTTAGCATATCAATTTGAGCTTGGCGTCTGTTGGTCTTTGATATGACTATGGTGTCGGCAGCTTAGCGGATGCCTGTCATACTGCTTAGTTGTGACCAATGTGTCTCCTCAATCAGACATTTCATAGTCTACTGTCAGTTTCCTGTTCCCTTTTAAGATCTGACCATTACGCGCTGAACACTTTGCATTCCACAGAGTTTTAACCTTTAAAATCCAGTCTCACCACAGTGAGTAAACACAGAGTTTAACTGAAGGAATAACCTGTTTAACCCTGATTTCCCATTGGAATATGTTCAAAACAATCATAGGAGTATGCTGAGGCTTTGGCTTCATGGCCTTGCAACAAAAGGTATTGGAAGAGATTATGAAAAGCACTTGCTGGGGCTGACGTAGAGTAAGCTACTTGAAACCCATTTGGTGTGCTGATAACTATTTAGGCTAAGTTGATGTTGACATTGTCCCAGTAACAGAAGCACGTCTGGTCACAGTAATCAAAAACAGAATCAAATTGGAATGGCAGAATGTTTTTCTAAAGCCACTGTAGTCGGGAAACATTTATTCAGGTTTAGAGAGGAGTCTCTTTGAATCGCAACATTTTCGCTGTCACCGCACTAAAACTCACAATTTCATGCACGCAGGCGCCTATCCTCTCAACTGGCAATAACTGTCAGGTTGTTGTTTCGTTGGTACTCTGTCATGCTTGGCCCACTTCAAGTTTAGCCAGAAGCTCTAACTCGTTTACTTGCACACTAGTCCCTGTCTCTGCTGTGGTGTAACCGAAACCAGTCATTTCAACCCCAACACGGTAGTTTAAAAACAAACCAGCATTAATAGCTCCAGGAGAGGAAAAGCCAGCGTACTGATGTTGGGCTGGCAAAGCAAACCTTCTATCTGCGTTGTAATCCCATTTCACATGGCCGTGAAACCTGCGGCCCCAATTCATCGCAGAATGAGAGGCTGTTTAGTGTAATCCTCAACCTTATTACTTTAAAAGATTGGACGTAATGCTTGTTGTATAAAGTACAGGAAGAACAGGGATCTTTTGAAATATGTGTTGCCAATCTCCAGGAAAGCTGAGGTGTAAACAGGAACAAGCATTGGGAAACACCCAAGCCTCAGTCGCAGGCCCAGGCCGCATCATTAGCACTGACATTAAACCAAACACTGAGTCTGTGTCTTTTCTCCCGTCTGCCAATCACTGCTATGACTCATGCAACATTAAATGGACACCCAACGGCTGTCCGAGTCAGAATAACCAACCACCCTTCTCATAAGTGAACTCCGTTTTATATATAAACCGACATGATAGCGTTTTTCCTTTGCCCTTCTCATGATGGGTGTGGAATCGAACAGAACACAGGAAGGGAAACCCACACTCTGCTCAATTACTGGGTAAGCAATTCCATTAGAAGAAGGATACTTCAGTTCATTTATAATTAACCTTAAAAAAAAATGTCATATTACAGTATCCTCTTCCATGCAGTTGGCAGCAATGAAAACACAAAATGAAGCATCACCTTTGATCCAGGATCATGTGTCACAGATGTTTCTTTCGCTTTCCTATTTCTTCTGGTTTATTTCCAAAATTTCAAACTTTTACTTTTTTTTCTACAAACCAAGACTTATCTCTGCATCATATGAGTACTATCATTTTGAACGTTCATTTCATTCAAACAGAACTAGATACAGCTGGTTTCTATGGCCCTGTTCACATGTACTTGGACACTGGTGCCAAACCAAAATTTACCAAGTCTGGTGCAGTTGAATGGGTTTGGGCCTTTTCCTTCACTCACACTCAGAGACATTCCTCCCTCACCGGCAGATGTCTGCCGCCATAGCAGTTCTCCACTCACTGCGATCTTTTCCTGTGGGTTTCTGGTGTCACATTCAATTCAATCACATGTTTGGTGTCTGCTTTGGGATACGCTCAACGGTCTTGCCACTCAATTAAGACAATGATGTCATAGTGGGCACATGATGCAAGTGAGCAAGAATATGGTTACACTCTAAATTTTGCAACTCATCACTATTTATGTCATTGTTGCTGTATTTTAAGTGTGTCTTGTCTCATTATGACACCACAGATATTTGGATTGTTTTCTTATTTATTGCAACTAATAAATAGTAGAAGAGGCTGACATGCTATCTTTTTAACTAATAAGCTAAATGCATTTTAAATGAATGTGTGTCTGCTTGCATGTGTCTCTGCAGTGTATTGGCTGGCTATAATGGCACCATATTCGCCTATGGTCAAACGGGCAGTGGGAAGACGTTTACGATTACAGGAGGAGCAGAGCGCTACAGTGATCGTGGAATTATCCCGCGGACCCTCTCCTACCTGTACACGTGCTTCAGCCAGGTCAGCATGGCACAGTGGTCTGTTTTTCACATGAAAGCCAAAATATTGTCATCATACATTAATACACACATAGCTAGATATGTAGTGCATACACAAAGATGTGATATTCCATTAATTGGGTTCTCTCATCATAGTGGTTATTGGCTTTATCATTCATAATACTTTAAACTGGTTTTAGTCAAATGTCAAAAATACTCTGAGATTACAGTTATTTTCTACTGTGGTGTATTTTTCCTTCCACAGGACAGCAGTATGGTGTATACTACTCACGTCTCCTACTTGGAGATCTACAATGAGATGGGATATGACCTCCTTGATTCTCAACACGAAGCTTCTCGACTGGAGGATCTGCCGTCAGTATTCTCTATATGCGCTGTTGCCACACTCATATCAGCAGTCACCCAGTTACATTTGACAGCATTTAAAATTACGGTGGTTAAAATTATAGTAAATTAGGGCAGTACTGTACTGATATATTTCTTGACTTGAAGGCATGTACTCAAAAATGAATAATGTGCATATTTTAAAGTGGATCAGAAAAATCACTACTGGTGTTATTACTGTCCTAAACACTTGTGGGGAAAGGCAAGTGTTATTCCTGAACAGCCATTTGTCATCCTGGCTCGGAGTCACTGTGTGGTGAAATACAGAGACTCCAGTATTTACCACCTCTGTGCTAACTGCCAACTGACATAATGAGACTGTGGGACAGCAATGGATGTGGTCAACCTGGTGGCAGACTCTGGACAGATAGATGTGGAGAAGTAGTTTTTCATAACTGGTCACTGTTGTTGCTGGTCTGACAGAAGCATTTGTATACTCGTGTACATCTTTTTAAAATTTATTTCTATACTTTGTTTTTTATAGAACAGGGTTCTGTCTTTGTTACTTTTTCTGTTTCTCGCTGTTCCTCATGTTTTCTATTTTCTCGTTTCCTTGCGATTTTAAATTCCATCTGTCTAGAGGTTTGTCTGTCTGACTGTTTTTTTTGTTTGTTTGGTTTTTTTAAGTCATATTTTGTCATACTCAATACTTATTCATCTCAAAGTAGACCTTGGACATGGTACCTTATTTTGTTTGTGCTGTACTTTCTTGTACCATTTCCATTTAAGTTTCTTCACTTTCACAGAGGATTCAACTCAAGGTTTAGATACCCACAAATCACAGTCTTCTGGAAATAGACAGTGCCCGTTGTTAACCATGCTGTGGCCTCACATGCTGATTCAAGGAGAAGCTGTGGCACTGACAAATCCTTTTAACTGTGGCTCTGATTTTTCTATGCATTATTTCCATCTGTGGTCCAGCATTCCACCTTCATAAAAAAAGAAAAAGGACATGAAGCAAGTCTCAAGATCTACATGTTTATTGCTCATTCATTAAATATAGTAATCAGTCATTTATATTAGTGTAAAAATGCAGTAAGCGTTTCCTATTTAGGGCTTGTGGGGCTGTTTAGTAAAACAACCCAGCCAAGACTCAGTCTTTAATCACTTAAAGATTAATACTGTTTTATCAAACAATCTCAATTACGTACACATGTTACCATAATTATCTACATGTGTTTTCCAGTCACCCCACCCTCTTTGACATCTCAATCCACTAACCATACTGTCACAACCCCGGTGGCATCATGTGAAGAGTTTTTTCAGCCCCATCTGTCCAAGCACACTGGATTGTATAGTGCTTGATGTGGACAAGTACCAAGCCCCCGTTTGTTTTCAAAGTGAGCCCAGTCTGTTATCAGGATATGAACCTCCAGTTAGACAAAGCACATATGTCAAACTGGGTCACAGCCCACACCGGCTTGCAGATGTGTTTTGTATAGATATAGAGTTGAGTTAGACCCATGGGAGCAAAACAGATGAAATGCCTATATATCTTTGTAATCACTTGAGTGTTGGAATATTATTTTTATTCATAATTTGCAGTTAATTCATTATGCTGCTATTTCCCCTCACATTGTTTTTGTTTTACTTCTTTTCCAGAAAAGTACTGATTATGGAGGATTCAGACCAGAACATTCATCTCAGGAACCTGTCACTGCAGCCATCAGCAAATGAGGAGGAGGCTCTGAATCTGCTCTTCCTCGGTGACACCAATCGTATGATTGCAGAAGTAAGAATGACAGCCTGTGTAGGGTTTACTTCATTTTTTATTTAAGTCATAAATGCAGTTTTCTTAGTAAGCACTCTACATCGGATGCAGAAAATACATGGCCACTCCCAGAGTAAATGGCCCAAAGAATTTTTCTCAGTCTACAAATGCAGAATGCTCTCTAAAGGCTACCTTAAGACCCTTCTAAAATATTATTTTTGGTCCCCTGTGGTCTTTTTTACCATGTTTTTTCCCCTGTAAAACTAAGCATTCTCTCTGTAATTTCTGTTTATGTTGTGGTGTTTTTTTTCTACACCCAGACACCCAGACTCCCCATACCTTCGGTCAGCTTTTGGTTTGGAGCAAAGGACTGATCTCACCTTGTTTAGTTTTGTTTCCAGTTTGTGAGTAAATAAAGTGCAGTAAAAGTGAGCTGAGTTATCATGTTTCAATCAAACTTGCTTTTGATTTTTGCTGAATATGTCAGTGTTTGTTTTTGATGTGGCTGGGATTCTTACATGAAACAAAACCAATCCAAAAAAAAGGTATCCAACATGGAATTTTTTCTGTGATTTGGACATGGGTTTGGATGCTTTATAGTGTATGGGAATATGTTTTTGAGTAGTCCAGCAAATAATATGCATATTCTATTGAGGACACACACCCAGTATAAGTGCGGTATTATATCTGAGTATTTAGTGGAAACACATTGTCCGTTGTTATATTAGTCTGTTTGTTAAGCAGTTGGGGAGTTCCACAGTTCAGCAGGGAGTTCCAAGCACAATCCACCCACGCAGAAACTTTTATTAACACATCATCACTGGGACTTCTTCATAAGAGGGTTTCTCTAGAGACTGAAGCAAACAATGAAACATCAACATTGTCTATTTATCATTACCAGAGCCATCTCAGAAGTCTTTGCTCCACATAGATTTCCAGTGAAGTTAACACTAATGCTTTCTTCTCATGCTCCCAGCCATGTGGATAAAAGATGACACATCCATTCACGGCACACTCAAAAGACTATGAGTTCACTCACTTCAAGACTTGGCAAACCCCTCCACACTTTTATTGGACAGGAAATAAAACACACTGTCTTGTCCCTTCACCTTTCCATCATCCTCATCAGGAAACATCTCATCTCATCAGGTCCCTGTCCTAAATTTTTTTCAACATATGGGGGATGCAGAACTTATCCCCCTATGTCTGCATCACATCTGCCTCCTTCTTCTACTTCAGGTTCAGCTTATGGGGTGAATGGGGTGCATAGCAGATGGTCCAAGAGAAACTTCCTGCTTAAACTTTGATTCAAAGATCTCTCCATCTTGTGGGGCTTATAGTCAAGCACCAGATTACCCCTTCACACTGACCTGCTGCGGCGCTGTGTGTGGTCAGCATGTGGTCCATGTAAGATCAACATGTGGTCAATTTAGAACACAGGAGAGTACGGAAGTGACCCCGATGAGGTTCAATGTTCTATCGTTTTTGCACAGTTAAGACATACTTTAATGCCTCAACAGAGATTATCTCTTTTGTGGACGTGTACACAGTGTGCATCTCTACTGTAGCTATGAGTGTGTTTTTGTCCTTACTGTGTGAGCTGAGATTTATTATCCAATTACTTAAGAAACCTCTCATGTTTGGTAGTTATTGTGATGCAGTGGACGCAAATCTTGAAGCCTTTCAACAGCCACTCCTTATCTATAGGCAGGCTGCCAGTACATGTTTGAAGACTTTCAACGGTTATCCATAGGCACTGTTAATAGACCTGCAGTATGTTACATATAAATAAACGTCTTGCTTTATATTTCACCTTTAGTCACTTGGTGCATAAATTAAACAGACAGCATTTTTTCCTCATAGGTAATGTGCTGTCATTACTTTTGCATGTGTACATTACTAATGCATGTGCAATGTGGTTCCTTATGTAGATGTGTATATGTATAGTGTAGTATGTGTAGTGTATATGTCTCTCCTTTTAGTAAACTGAATTTTGTTTTCCGAAAATAACACAATACTTCTATAATCTGAAGCTAGAAGAACTTTGGTTTCCATTCTAAAACAAGAGCAGTTTCGAGTTAAAACCTTCAGGAATATTTATACATAAGAGCTTATCGTGCAAACTGTTATTTATTTATATATAGCACAGTGCACACATTCACCCCCCAGTTTGATAATGGTTTTCTCACATGTGGTTAATGTAACCAATAGCTCTTACAAACAGAACATTAAAAATGATCCTTTGACTCAACCCCTGACCTTTCCTTGATCGCTTGTCAGTGCCTAATGGCCGTTTCATATTTCTTCAAGGGCGACCTTGAAGAAAATATTGTGAATGTGTGCAGATTAAAGGCATTTGATGTATGGGGAGAGATGACAGCTATGCTTAAGGATTGCAAAAGATCTTTCATAAGCTGTCATGACTGGAACAGACAAGTGCTGGCACATTTACGCCAACATCAAGTTAGGGTCAGTGCACCTTTTGAGAATGAATGGCATGGAATGTCTGTCAAGATGTTTTCATGCTGAGAGAAAGTTAGTTATGTCCACATCTGAGCTCTATGACCATAACACCTCACCACAAAAAAGAGGGTATGTCACTCACTATGCACTTATTTTGATAACCCCACCATTCTGATGAGAAACTGCTATTTGCAACCACTGTTATGTGTCCAGGCTATGTCTGTGTCTATGGACTACAGCAGAAATGTACAAACAAAAGCAAACAAAGAGAAGTCTGTGATCAGCACTTGGCCTGTAAATCTCCATTTCCTCTGTTTATTCTCTTTGTGAGGACAGAATAACTAACCCGTTCTTCTCTAGTTAATAACTGTTGTTTGTGCAGTGACGAACGTTCTATTTTTGTCTCCCTCTGGTTTCAACCTGACTTCCACTGTTCCAGTGACCATCTGAAAATCAACCTCAGCTTTTGTAAAGACACCACCATCTGTTTACGTCTCATCGGTTACACATGGCGTAGCTTTGATGTTCAAACAGCAGGAGAAAGAAAAAACAAAAGTCTAAGGAAACATGTTTTTGTTGTTTGAATTTGGAAAGCACTGCACATGGCAAACTCCTTTTTTGTTTGCTTGTCTACAGTTTTAGTCAATTCAGGATCTCTCCCCCACACAGAGCTAATTTCCAGTTTAACCACACTACTCTTCTTACATTTGTTATTTCCAGACTCCCATGAACCAGGCATCCACACGTTCCCATTGTATTTTCACTGTGCACTTGTGCAGACGTGAGCCTGGTTCAGCCACTGTGAGACGATCCAAGCTGCACTTGGTGGACCTGGCTGGATCAGATAGAGTTAGCAAGACTGGTCTTAATGGGCAGTTGCTCACTGAAGCCAAGTACATCAACTTGTCTCTTCACTACTTGGAACAGGTAGCCATTTTCTAAACTGATATTTAAATGAATTAAAGTGAATTTAGAAGCAGAATAAATAATATGGAAATTGAACAGTGCAGTCAGATATTCAGGTTTCGTCATCTCTTCATGCACATGTCTTCTTCAGGTGATCATTTCATTGTCGGAGAAGAACCGCTCCCATATTCCTTACAGGAACTCCATGTTGACATCAGTGCTGAGGGACAGCCTTGGTGGTAACTGCAGGACCACTATGATCGCCACAATGGCAGTCGACAAGAGGAATGTTGATGTAAGCATGGCCTGCTAAGACCCTGTTCAGACACAGTTTTGTTAGACTACAAACATTTCAGCAATAGTGATCTTCTGAGAGTTGTAGGTACTGTAACATAGCCTTTGAGAGGTACTAGCTACTCTATGTAAGTATTTAAAATAAATATGCTTTTTTAGAAAGCTTATGTTGAGCAAACTTATTTTTTCCCTATGATAGAGTATAATTACAACTTTTTCACAATATTCTTCTTAGAAACCATGAATCATTTTGTTTTCTTAAACACTACTGTCCTCAGGAGTCCATCTCTACGTGTCGATTTGCTCAGCGTGTTGCTCTCATCAAGAACGAGGCAATGCTGAATGAAGAACTGGATCCTGTCCTGGTGAGATGGCACTCCTAGCACTTTACCAGTCACTACAGACACCATATCTGAGCCACGGAGCCACAGAATCCTGACTCAATGTACTTTACTATCGCCAGACCCTCCTCTCAGCTTCCAGACCCTAAATTGATCACTGAATGAGCGGCAGTGAGAATCCAGCTCTTACATGTAACCAAGTGTAACCCACCATGTGCTTAAGTGTCCTTTTTAGGTTTCAAATACCAACTTAGTTTTTCCAGTGTCAGACAGTAATTCTGAAAGAAGCTGTTTTCCAGATTCAGCATGTGCTTGTCTATCTTATGATATTTGGACTGCTCCTGTTTGCATTCTCTCTCTTGTTTACATGCCTCTCATTCTGCTTTGGCATATTTTATCCCAATATCTCAAGGCCTCTTGAAAAAAAGCATCCAGCTGGAGACAGATGTGTATATATTGTGTGTCTCTCCAAACGCACATGACGCACGCATTCAGCCACGTGAACAGTTCCTACCCAGATGTTGTAGATATGTAAAGGCCATATTATGATGTTTATAAACAACACATTCTAGTGCAGTTAATGTCAGGTTCTTTATTTGTGATTAAATGTTTATTTTGAAGAGTAGGACATTTTTGGTAAAATTAAGTCATGTGACATTTGGAACAAAACACAGTTTTACTCAGCCTCACATTTTTTTTCTATTCATGCCTTCATTTAATAGAGTATATTTATACAGTAAATAATAGGTGAAAGGAAAATACATTACTTGATTTGCCAGCTCGACCCTTAACTATGGGTTCTCCTGTTCACTCTCTCCCTGTAGAATACCTGTCATACCTTCCCTTACTGTAGTGTGTCAGGAAACAGCCCTGGTAATTGTTTCAAGTCACAGTGGGGGATATACAGTAGTACGTCATCACAGTTATATCCGCTTCCTCCCCTCCCACCCAGATCTGCCTTAGGATCAACTGCTACTGTATTACTGCTTCTGAAACTTGGCTGGCCACTTGCAAACCCTACAGAGGTATTTTTAAGAGAGTCTGCGGCTGGCCCAGTAATTGTGACAGTGTCTGGCTGCTCCCAATTGGGTCCGGCACAGTTACAGCTCCAGGCAAACCCAAACTCCCTGGGCAAACTTCTTGTCTCTGTTTATGGCTTTTTTGTGTGTTTTTCATTTTGTTCACTGCTCCATCTCACTGTCAGTCCTTCTATCTCTCTTCCTGGAAACAAAAGCCAACGGTGCAGTTTGCAGATTAGAATGATGTCATTTATTGTGGTTTGGGGTGACACTTAGACAGCCATTTTTGGTCTGCCAGTCTGAGGGCATACTGCCTGTTAGACTTACTGGTTGTGGTAATTGATTTGAAACCTGGGTTTTACTTTTCACAATCTTGCAGTCAGTGTTTGGTACATCGTTTAGACCACACACTGCCTTAATGGTCCTATACTGTAGCCTGCAGGCTACAAAATGCACTTCTTCAAAGATTGAAAGGCAGGAAACCAGCCAGACCAGACAAAACAATTTTTTCATGGATAGCGAGTGAATGAGGTGTTGAAAGTGATCTGTGATCACAATGAGGCCAGCCATAGTCACCTTACCATATAGGGTTGGTTCTGTCTGTTTTTCTTTGAGGTTCAGTGGCTTAATCCTTACTTAGTCCGTGTTCATGTTGATATGGAGTAATCAGATTGGTTTTTGACTTGAGAAATGTACTCCATGCTGTAAACTTTATTTGCTTAAAGGTTAAGTGTTCGTTAAATGTGCATGAAAGGGAAACATAGGTATTGACATGAAAACTTGATCCTAGCATGTTGTTATGCAGTTGTGAGTGGGGTAATAACATAAAGACTAAGTGACTCGACTGAACCTTGTTCATCCCGTCTTTCAAACACACAACAGAAGACAGTTCTGATTAGCACATACCTGTGAGTTAAACACAAGATGTAGAGGGTGCACCAGAGACATGTTTGAGAATGGGGTGTGAAAATTCCTGTAGGATTTTCCCCTTCTTTGGGTATCTGTCTGGTCTGAAAGCTTGAGTTTTTAAGGCTGGTGGAAAATGGCACTGTGTTCTGTATTGTTAATAGTGCAGTGCTTCTCGCCTTAGTCACTAATGCCTAAATGGTGCCATCCATGGAACACAGCCCATATGTTATCATTTTGTTGACGGGGGATAAAACACAGCCCACATTTAAGTGTAGTGGGAAAACATGGCCCCTCTTCCATCATAAAAAGGGGCCCCATAATAGCAGCATGTTTGTGAGTGGCATACTACATAATACATATGCATTTTGGGTCAAACCTGTGGTTTTACAGCAGTGTCTACAGTTTATAGTTTAGTGGGTGGCTTTCTCACAGGATGAGTAGTGTGTACTTAACAAAAAGATGTTTCACTTCAAGTTAGTTCAAAATTTGGTTCGCGCAGTTCAATTTAGTGTCCACAGTTCTTATTGTGTGTTATTGCTTGTTATTACTAATTTGCCTGTTTTCATTTTCCAGGTTATTTTGTGATATTTAGGCAATTAGTATCAACATGTGTTTCAGCTGTAGAGAGAAACATTTCTGTGGATATGTTTAATCACAAAATTTCAAAATTATTGTCTCATAAGAAGTAACAACAACGTGGAACAATATGTGAAGTATGATTTAAATAAATTAAAATTCCTATTTGCTCTTGCATTCAGGAAGATTACCATTAGTGACTGACATGTCCAATGTCCCTCCTGTCCAGTATATGAGGCCTGAATATTTATGAAAAACTTGAGTTGTGTTGGGAACATTTTTTTATTGTTTGCCAAGGTTTGGAGAAATGGGCAGAATATTTTGTTTAAACTGAACTGTAAAATAACCTGAAATCTTATAATGAAATGTTTTACCGCCTCAACTGGACTTTTTGGTGTCTTGTAAAGCCATGAGGGTTGGCTACTTTGTGTGCATGACACAAAAATAAAAGAATCAATCATCATCACCACTATTGAGAGACGCTCTGTTAGTCGGGTGAAGACCACATGAATTTGGGTATTTCTCTAGCAGTATCTTGATGCTTCTATCCCCACTATAAAAACTAGAAGTCCCTTTTGCGATGTTGCATTAAAACTGGCTTCATTAAGAAATGCTGACATCATCACGTTGACTGTTTTTTTTTTCTTTCTTTTTTTTTTTTGGTCAGAGTGTGTGGAAGCTTGCTGCTGTGGTGCCAGTGTGGGCTTGGCACTCTGAAATAGACTGCAACCGATTCCGCTGACCAGTAACTGGCGGTCAGCCTTTGAGGATGCAGCTGGAGTATTACATCAGGCGATGGGTCCCAAAAAAGAGATACAGGGAGCGGCCCTGGTGCGGGACGGTCAACTATGATATTCAGTGTCAAAAAATATGATATGGGATGGATTAGAGGTGAAATTCCTGTTGAGCTTAAGTGGCACCAACCCAAAACCACAGAGCAGGTCTGTTTCTTCTCAAGAGCATCTTGCGTTTACAAAGTCTGACTGTATGACTGCTTTTGGCATTCCAGTGTGAGGATGTATTTTCTTGAAGTGGTGGCACATTGCTAAGTCTGACCTTTGGCCCTGACATAGCTTTTGTGCTGACCTTTGGCTCCCTAGCAGCTTTGTGTCAGCAGTGTAAACTATGATTCTGGTTAAGTTACAACTCTTTGTTGTATTTCCACTACACCAGACCTCCAGTCTTGCAGGCTTCTTTAGCATTTTGTGGTGACAAATCTATCAGTGATTGTTAAGTGGGATTTGCTCTGAAGAGAGAAGGACGTCATGTGAGGAAAAAGAACAATTGACACTTGTATTTTGGTGGTTCAGTATGTTTTGTGGTGGCGTGGACATTTCTTATTGCAGCTGGTTTGACTTGATTCCAGTAAATACAGCATTCATTTGTCTTGGAACTGGCCTGTAATCTCATTTACACATAAACTACAGTACATCTTTCTACTCAGCGTTAATGAGGAAAGGGGTCATACTGAAAGGTGTGACAAGTCTTCCTTTTAGACTGCTGTTTCAGTGGACCAGCAAATGTAGGAATGAATCATACATAACAAGCCTGTTTTATGACAGAAATGTAGTTGTTGTTGTAGTGAATTAGCCTGACTTGTTCTCCTTTGACAGTATTTGAAGTGCTGCTATAAAATGTTTATTAAAAATATGACCCTGTCAAATCATCCCTGTGATCGTGATTTGACATTGATACACATTCTTGGTGTTACCACTTTTATACAAAGATGGCTATCTAAGTACTTATTTAGGAAGCTATGTCTGGTCTTGGTGAGATATTTTCTTTTTTCATATATGCAGTAACCAGACCCAGACAGCGGTTACTAATGGCAACTAGCCCGTTAGCTCAAGGCCTTAACCAAACACGTGCAGACAGACAGAAGAGATGAGATTCTGAGTGTTCTTTTTTGCCACCATAGCTGTTTTCTACTATGTTATGTTTTGCTTCCTGCATTTTCTCACTGGAGCATCCAGTTGTCTGGAATCACTTAAGTTTGTCTTTAGAAGGCATCAGCAAGATAACCCACAATGATATTCGCAGAACAACTGTCTCATCAGTTGGCAGCAGCAAATTAATATCTGTCTTCAAATGCTTATAACAGTGGATCTCTTGGTTTTCTGCTGCATTCTTGTCTGTGTATTTTTTACATGGTGAATGTGTTGGTGTGTGTCTTCAGCTGATAGCACGTTTGAAGAAGGAGATCCAGTCTCTGAAGGATGAGTTGTCCATTGTGACAGGACAGCAGAGAGATGAGCAACTGACCATGGAGGAGATCCAGAAGTAAGCATTCTCCTGTTTCTGCAGTCCTGTAGATCCAGTCAGTTTCTCAATATAGTTCATTTCTTATGAATTATAACATAATCTCCAGATCCACAAATCGGATGATATACAGATATATACAGAGGGGAGTCAACACAGTCCTGACTATGTCTGAATGTTCTAGAGGCACTCACAGCAGGGCGCATGCCACATGATAACTGGTTGTACAGTACTTATGTGCATGCGTGTGTGTATGTGTGTATAATGCTATGACCTCGGTGAGCCAGTCATCTCAGGACAGTGAAGATGGGAATAGAGCTGGGTTGGCCCCCGTCATGCTTAGGTTTAAAGATTGCCTCAGACCCAGGGAAGAGAGCAGACTGTCTTTTTTTGGACATTAATTTGTATTCGTAATGCTCAAAACCAAAAATTCTTGCGCCAATTTGTTTCATGATTTATCACTATTTGAGGTTTGCGAAAAGTGCCTACATAACTTATGCTGTTGGCTATGCATCGATGCTGAGCTGAAGCCTCATTCACTGAGGCTTAACCAGATCTAATGGAGGTTCCCAAGTCTGTGCTTTAGCCAGGACTGCTATGTTTCTGCTGTTATACTCAAATGGCAGTGCAGCCCCTTCATTCAGGGCCAGCTCAGACCAGAGGTTCCATCAAGTACTTGGCAAATTGCCTCTCTAGTGCTGATGTATTTACTGCCCCTTGGCCCCCTCTGTCCGTCTTTTTATTATTTCCCCTTTACTCGGGTGATTATCCTCGATTTCCCCCTGTTTGTGGTCAAACTCACACAGAGAACCTCTAATGATGTTTTTTGTAACCACATTCACTGGACATGCTGACATTTTGTTACTGTTTCTTATGTCTTGATTCATCCCCAGTGCTGTGTGATTGCACATATCCTGCTCTGTTTATTGCCACATTTCCAAACACACATTCTGTATATCCTCAGGCCTAAAGAATATGTGTGTGCATGTCATCCAGAAGCCTCCTGCTCAAACAAGTGCTTTCTGAGATTCAGTATCGGTTCATTTCCAAGCTACAGTCAGTTATTTTTTTTTTCTTTTTTAGAAAATACAATATTAGCATCTTCATTTGCTGAATATCAGGTCACACCTCAGAAAAGCTATTTGGTAACTATCAACTTCTGGTGTTTGAAAGATTATGTTTTTTCTTTTACAAAATATTGTACATGGCGTTGAAGAGTGTTCTCTACAATCAGAGGTATCAGAAAACCACTGATGTCTCACAGGGCCCTGAAACAAGACCACTACGTTTGTTTTAAGTCCTTCATCATGTAAACCTAGCGTGTTCGACACTGTACATGTACCAGTGGAAAATTAAGACCGCACATTGTTGTGCCTACATTGGATCTGTCTGGATGCTTGGCCCTTGGCCTTTTCCAGTGGCTGATTCCAGAGCTCGAAGAACCAATGTTTGGAATATCATCTAGTGATAGTTTATCAACAGGACGACCCAGTGGAGCTGGAACACACGTTTAAGTAAATAGTTTTCTTTGACCAGACCTACATTTTAAACATAGACGCACTCCTCAAATAACTGTCTTAACTGTTTGATTGCCTTTTTAGTCTTTTGAGCCTATGTTGAGTGTGATGGAGAAGGATTACAACATGGAATGTAGCTTTGGTTTAAGATCTTGCAGGCTAATAGAAAGTATGAGTATGTCTATGTGTATTCTCAGGTTGGAAGAGTTACTCAAGGCCTTTCTGGAAGATCCTGATCCGGATGCGACATTGTTACTGGGACCAGACATGAGAAAAATCCACCACTGTTTCTCCCTGCTGAAGGTAATGTATAATAAGTCTCATTGTATAAATATTTATATGTCTGCATCACTCTAAGCACAATATGACAGTCTGCACTGTAGTGCATGGCAAGGAAACAATAAATACTGTGATGGAGCTGCATACATGTCATTCCATATATACCAAGGCTCAGTGGCCAGCTGAATGGCCACTTGCCCTTTTAATAACTTCCCCTGCTGACCACTCATGGACATGCATTGCTTTTGAATGAACCCAAGTGTGATGTTCTGTTTTGAGGTGGTTAATGCTTGTTGAAACTATAGATAGATTCGTCCACATATGCATAAAATGCATGAAAAATACTTAAAACAGAAAAACCCTATCCTGATGTAATCTACCCTAAATCTAAATAGAAATCATATGATCAGTTTGTCATCAACAATAATTAACAAGGAGGTAAAAAAACAACTTTCATTTACACAGAATGTCAAAACTTTGATAGACATCACTGTTTATTTTCCCACAGCCAGACACTCATGTCAGTCTAGACATTTAGTGTTTTCACTTATTTGCCATCTAATTAGATACAAGGTGTAATGTTGACTGGAAAACATTTTCGAATTTGCACAACAGATATACCAAGTCACAGCGAAAATACCTACATTTTTTGGTAGGTTGTATCCACTTTTTTTGGTATGTCTAACATCCAATCCAATCCAATCCAACTTTATTTGTAAAGCACTTTAAAACAACCACAGTGGACCAAAGAGCTGTACAGAAGAATAAATAAAAACCAAAATAAAAGAGTAAAATACATTACATGTATTATGTGTCACTTTATTTTAGTTGTATGACCATTACACTTTGCCTTTGTCATGCAGATGGTTTCAAGTATGTGATGGAAAGGTTTGTTTGTTGGGAGAAGAATTCTTAAATCTGAGTTCAGAGACAGTCAGTTCCTAGACCCACATTTCTCAAACAGCAGCTGATGGCCCACTGGTACTAAATGAGCATAGGGAAAACACTGCAGCACTCACAGTGTCCTGGGTTCTAGTTTGGTTGAAGTTGGAGCAGCCACCAGAAGCAGTTCCAAATCCCACTTCAATGTCTGTTTATCTCTCCCTCAGTTTGTTATGATCCGCAAACTCTATCTCCTGTTCAGTTTACATTCCCTTAAGCATCACCCCAGTCATACTTCACTGATTCTGTAGGAATTTGGATCTGTTTTAAATTTTGTTTCGTTCTTCTTTGTTCTCATTGTTCACTAGCTGTATCATGCTCAACTTTGTGCTCGCCTTGGTGCATTTATGTTTGGAGCTTTTCTCTTTAGTGGTTTGAGCTCAGATGCTCTGTGTGACCCGAATGCTGTCATGATGACACAGAAACATCAAGTTATTTTACCAACATGCCGAACCTTAGCCAAACTTAATCATCTTTTTCAGTGCTATTATGATATGTATTTTCGTTATTGAAATTTGTAGATAAACAGTCTTTTTCTGTACTGCCTGGCAAAGACAGAGGTTTTTTTTTTTTTTACATCCATAGAGGTGGTAGGTAGGTGAAGATGAGAGTGGAGTGGGTGGAGAAAAGTGTACAGGAAAGTGAAAGATGTACAGGACAGTAGTGAGACCAGTGATGTTGTACAGTTAAGAGATCGCTGCACTGGCAAAAAGACGGGAAGCAGAGTCAGAGGAGGCAGAGCTGAAGACATTGAGATTTTCTTTGGGAGTGACAAGGAGGAACAAGATTAGGAATGAGCACATCGGAGGGACAGATCAGGAGACCATCTGGGGACAAAGTGAGAGAGGCTCAGATTACAATAGTTCAGAAATGTGCAGAGGAGGGATTGTAAATATGAAGATGGATGATGAAGATGGAGTTACCAGGAAGGAGGCAAACAGGAAGGAAAAGAGATTTATGGATGTGGTGAGGGAAGATATGCAGGTAGTTTGTGTGAAAGGAGATGCAGGAGACGGGGTCAGATGGGGGCAGGTGATTTGCTGTGGTGGCCCTAAAGGGAGCAGCCGAAAGCAGGAGCAGTAGTAGTGGTGGTAGTAGTAGTGGTAGTAGTAGCAGTACATTGCAAAAATCAAAATCTTACCAAGTGTATTTTTCTCATTTCTTGTCAAAATATCTCATCACACTTAAAATAAGACATAATCACCTAAAGTGTAACTTGTGAGATATAAGAACTTATTTTTAGACAATAGATCTTGAAAATCTTATTTAAAAAAATCTTACCAAGATAATTTTCCCTTGTTCCATTGGCAGATTATTTTGCTTAAATCAAGCAAAAGCAGTACTAGTAGTTGTAGTAGTAGCGGTAGTAGTAGTAACAGTCGTTGAAGTAGTAGTAGTAGTAATAATAGCAGTAGTTGCAGTAGTAGGTATATTTTTATTTTTTTGTCCCAGATCTTGTGTTGATGATGGGTGAGTCAGATTTAACATGAAGTCTTCTTGATGGTGTTCAGGTCTGGGCACTGGGGTGGCCAAGCCATGTGTGAGAATGATGTCTTGTGCTCCCTGAACTACTCTTTCACACTTTCAGCCTTATGAATCCTGGTATTTCTCAAATCTTTCAGCTCTCTAGCAAATTGATAGTTGTTTAAGAAACAAGAAACTATTCACTGCATCAGTTAGGGTTGAAGAACTTGTTGCAGCTGAAACACATTAATCACTGCAGTGTTTATCTAAGGGAAGAATCTGAACTATTAGCCTAGTTAAACCCAGGTGAAGGCTGTGTCTGAATCTGGCCGCAATAACTGATCATCTTAGTGAACACAAAATGTTCAACAATCATCTTATCTCATCTTATCTTATCAAAACAAATCAAGCATTATTTTCTTATTTTCTGTTTTTTGTTTCTACAGAGGATGGTTCTGGAAAAGCAAGACATGGGAAACAGACACAGTGATCGTCAAGTGTCACCAGCAGTAACAGTAACGCAGGAAGATGTTAAAGAGAGCCAGGACCACTCAGCAGAAGTGACAAAATTAAAGGAAATGCTGACGCAACGTGACAATGAGATCAGTATCCTTTGAAATAGTGGCAGCAAAGTTCAGACTGTTGAGAAAACAAAATCACTTTAACTTAATGGGTTTTGATTGTAAAGTAACAATACTCTTATTGTCACATAGGAACTTCAGTTGCAGTCATGTGGTGTGAAAAACTGGGGCAGATCATAAAAGGCTCAGCTTGATTATGCAAAGAACTGTAGTCTACTGCATCCTCTACTCCCAAATGATGGAGAACTATCTGCAAATTGGCAGTCAAAACTTGGAGGAAAGAAAAAAAATTGATAAAAATGAATCTTTGAAGATGCTATTGTCTGCACCCAGCCTCACAGTTTAATCACACTTACTGCTGAGAGTAAAATCTTCATTAGTAGAAAGATATGTAACCCGAGGTAAATCTATCTTATTGAATGGTCAGATTACAGTGCTTCTACAAACACATGGACTATGAAATGTAAGTAGTCTACAATCCCCCGAGTCCCATAAATATACACAAGAAATGTTGTTTTAATGTGTATGTTCAGATATATCTCCATCTAATGACTGCAGTTCATCATAATTACTATTAATCATAATTATGGTATTTGCGTTTAAATATGATATTTCTAATAGCTTTATGGGATTATTATTCCCTCAGCCACCCTTGCTGCGGCTTGTCATTAGATCACAGCACATTAGTCGGAAAATTGAGATGTCTGCTTGATTATTTAGCCACAAAAACCCTCAGTCTTCCAAAACAAATAGAATATTATCATGCAGATATTTCACCGTAGTGTTTCTTGGACAAAGTGTGTGTAATGTGAAATCCTCACTTCTTTGTAAATTTTCCCTCTCAAGATGACATACAGTGGTTTTCACATGATGCAAATGTAATTGCCAAAACTTCTCGTGCATGTTTAAGGGTACATATTTGAGCCAGTAATGCAGACACGTTTCTCACCATATTGATTTTATGTTCTCTCATGGTGACATTTGTATATGTATATAGTTTCAGTAGCCTAAACTGTCAGTCTCTGTTAGAGCGGTCTGTCTGCAGAATGTAAAACTATACTTTGGGTTGACCAGCCCTGCATGGGTGACATCATTTCCAGCCAAAGCCCTACTAAGTATTTAGGCTTAGACAATTTCTACTACTAAAGCCTGTATCTGCTAGCTAATTTGTCCCACCCCAGCAGCTCTCGCCAGCATAAGTTGTTATGTGGAGGCAATGGTTTCTGTGCTACAGGCCTTAGTCAGTGCCCTCACAGGGTTTGTTATGGTAGATGTAAAACAAAAGGGTGTATCCTTACCCACCACCCCTGTTTACGTGGGAGTTGGTCACCTGATAATAGATGACTCCGGTGGAATGATGAAATATAGACCACTAACATGATGATAGAGTAGCCAAACGAACTAAAAACACTGGCAAATGTTATCTGTAATTGGGCCATGTAGCACTTAGACTTGGCTGTATTGTGTCGTTCCAGGTCTTGTAGTAAAAATCTACAATGTACAGAAACATTGTTATCGATACAATGGCATGTCCTTTGCTCTGTGACTGATTTGCCTCTACTGTTCTTAATAGTGACAGTACTTCCCTAGAGATGAATTTTGTCTCAGTCTAATGATTTAAAACAAAGTGCATTTCTAAATTGACCTTAATCACGACACTACTGGGACATTTATTGCTTAATCCTTTCATGCACGAATTATGAGAACCTTAGTCAATATTTTTTTCTTGAGTGTTTTTGTTCTGCTTTAGGCATGAAAAAAACAATACAATTAATTTTTTTTTTTTTTTATTAACATATTTTTTGTGGAGTTACAAAAATGTCCACTCAGCTGGACACCGTGCATTTAAGTTTTGAAGCAAAGAAACATGTATTTAAAAATCATCATCAGAAAGTGATATACTGTGTGAAAACTATGAAATAAAAGCATTTTTAATGCTGCTAATTGCTAAATTGTTACTGTTTTCTCACATTTTCTCACACTCTAATATTCGGTATTACACATTTCATGGAGATAAAATCCTCCTGAGACCCAGGAAATGGACAGTTTTAGCTTTTTCACATTAAAACATTGTCTTGATTGGAAACTGCATCATACAACAGTTTTTTCAGATACATTTTTAAAACTATTTTTGTTGATTGATTTTTTTTAATGGAATGTCCTTTGCAATGGACAGCATTTTTAAAGTAAAACTGTCAAACTTTTGTCCCCTACAGAGGACAAAATGCATTGCTGGGTCTCAGGAGGATATGCAAAAAAAAAAAAAAATTGTTAATTACAGTCTAATTGATTTACACTAAAACATGTTACTGCAGATCAGGTTTATCAAGAACAGCAAAGTTACTGTGATTGTATGTATTGCAGTGTTTTGGATGATGCATAAGAGTCCTGATATGGAACTAAAACAACAAAACCCATGAATAAACAAGAGAACAGCTGTAGAATAACTGTCCACTGTAGTGACCTCTGCGCATGAAAGGGTTAAATACCCTCTAAAAATAGGCATCTTCCAAAAAGGGAGTTCCAGATTTTCAGCTCATCAACCTGAGTATGTAATCATTACCGCTGGAACACTTATAATGGTCATGAATATGCATGTATATAATCTGTTGAGACAGTCAGTGCAAAATGGGGTGATTTCACTGTTTATACATTCTGTCACTTTATTTTACTCTATGCAGAAGCTGTGTAGGTTTTCCAGGCTGGATTATGTCTGGCTAATCAACTCTTAGTCAGTCTTGCTGCCTGATATAAACTGTTTTTGCATATAAAAAGAGTAAAAACCATATCCTAAACCTTTTTTTTTTTTTGTTTTTGCAGATTATGCACACAATATACATGGTTCTGACTTTTGATTACCTTTAATTACTGTCACAGTAGAATGGGTTAGGTAACTATTATTGCTCTGTTTATACAAGTGTTGACAGTAATGCTCATATTGTGTCTGTTGGACAGCAGTTACTATTTAGCAGAGGTGTCAGAAGTATTCACATTCATTACTCAGGTAGAAATACAGATTCTAGGGTTTAAAAAGACTTTTGTAGAAGTTGAAGTATGAACTCAAGCTTTTTACTCATGTAAAAGTGTAAGTACTGGTTTCAAAACTACTTAAAGTATAAAAAGTAAATGTAAGGGGGAAAAAAAGCGATTAGGACAAAAGCTTAGGCGGTGCCACAGGGGCCTATAGTGCACTACCTCACCTCCCCAAAAACATTTTTCTCAAGGCCATAATGATTTTAATGTTATATTAAAATGTTAATGTTGAAACATGTTGGATACACTAGGCTACCTGTTTCAGCCACATATATGCCCGCTGAAAATGAATGCATTTTAGTCCAGTGCACATGTATTAAAGAACCATATATGTGTCCTACTGAGCATTAACATGTGTTTCATGGAGCAGAAGATATGATGACTAGTTGCCTATAAGTATTGGAATGGTGCAAAAAGTCAGGTGTGATGGATTGTGTACAAACTAATAGGATGTCGGAATGGTGTATGTTTGTACTTCTCATCCAATCACAATCAAATTCACTCTATTGGATGGTGCAATTTAAGTGGATAGGGTTTTTTTGTTTGAATGATGACAAGCCGGACTGAAAACAAGCCGAAAAGAAATAGGAGTTGCAAGGCTGAAAGTACAGAGAATTGTGTGAAAATGTAGAAGTAAAAAGTCGGCAGAAAAATAATTACTCCCGTATAGATAACCAAAATTTTTACTTAATTTAGGTAACAAAGTAATTGTACTTCGTTATTTCTACTATACTATTACTATTACTATTATTACTACTTCTGCTATTTCGACAATTATTTTCATACCTCTGTCTCATAAGTCTACAGCAGATCAAACTATTTATAATATTAATAATGTATACAGATCTGTGGAATTGTTTACCACTCATTTCATTCCAACTTCATTGTTTTTGTCCCATATATTGCACATATGTTTGAGTATTCTCTATTTCCAGGGGTAGTGGTGGTAACTTTACGTGTGAGCACAAGCTGAATCAATCATGAGCTGAGTTTGACTACAGCGTTCCGAGCACATGGTGAAGTGCAGCAGCCCACAGATCTAACATGCAACCCCCAAGGGTAATTTTCATCATATACTAGAAGTCTATAGTAGTGTTCACCCTAAATGAAGATATCAGATGCCAGAGATCTCAATAATGGAAAAACCCGGTGAACAACAGTCTGAAGTAATGACTTGTCTGAACAATGACATACAGTAGAACCCACAAAACAGTAATATTCTCGGTAAAACTTGGCATCTAGAGGTCATTTAGAATTGTGTCGGGTTTAGATTTTGGCAGTTTTGAGAAGAGTGCATGGTTGGTTTCAATGGAAACTGTAATTGGAGACTTGGTTCCCTCATGTTATTGTTCCCACTGACATCCCCTTTTTATTGGCTGACAGAAATATAAATTAACTTCTCCAGCTCCTTTTGAAAGTATGTTCATTCCACATCCAGAACAATGACATTCAGACTTTTTTTTTCTTTGAACATCCCAAATTATCTGCTGACCACCACAGTTTAAGTCTGGCCACAGCTACGGTACACGTCTGCTAATGTCATAATAGGAACGTGCCTCAGGAACAGACTAATCTATTGACTCAAAATTATGGGTTGTGATTAGGCCATCAAACACACTCCATTTACACTGGAAAAACAGACAGATAGGGCAGGAGCTGAATAAATATTTTATGAAACTGTAATGTTTTATTCATACAACTAATGTATACAAAGATCAAATCTAAAGGTTGGACACACATCTACCGAAGGAATAACTTAGCAAAGGTTCTGGCCCCTTTTACGTGCTAACACCATGAAAATCTTTGACTCCTTGCATTCTGTGGAGATCATAAAGTCATTACGGTAGCCAAGTGTTCAATGTCTTCATCATGTTTTTCTTTGCAGCAGGTTTCCCATGCAGTTTCAGCTCACTCAATGTCAGCAGTTCTAATTGCAAAAAATGACCTCTGCTAGCATGTCGTCTCCTTTCTCACCAGTAGCAGAAATAGCCATGTACTTGTGCAGCTCTACTTCGTGAGGTGTTCCGCTAAAGCATAGCTAACAGGCGTAAATTTGACAATCACATTTCAGGGAGCACAAACATGCCCTGTTGTATGCATTGTTAGGAAAAATAAATTCATGTGAGTCCAGATGAAAGCAGTTGAGAAGGAGGCACTTGATTAAATACAGAGTAGCGCTGCAGAGTTGGAAGCAAAGTACAGTGAGTGGAGCAAAGGAAGCGATTATAGTAAATTGACCTAATGCATGGAGACACTGCACATGGAGAAGTGAGACAAGTCATGGCGATAAAAGTGTGAACAGGAGCCGAGTGACAGTTTTTGTCTTTCTGTCTCCTCTTGTAGCAACTAAATTACTCTCTGTCACACGCACACTGAGGCACCCAGACTCACCGACGAATCTACATTTGGATTCGAGTAGACAAATGCTTACATACAGCCTCATCAGTGGGAGAAGATTTTTTTGTGGAATCTTGGCAGGGTCTCTGCAGCCTCTCTGGCTCCTCTTTCCCCCTCTGATTCATCCCAGACCATGACATCTTTCTGAGCCTGTAAGGTCAGAAGCTGTGCACATGTCAGCGCTCTGCTATTATTAAAAGCCCACAATGTAGTAGTCACACTGATGCTATCTTAGTATGGTCATTTTTGTGCTGCTCTTCACAACAGATCATTTTCGTTGTTTACACTGTTGTTTACACATATGTCAAATTTTGAAACCATTAACATTTTGATGTGCATATACAAATAAATGAACTGTTATATGATCCTTAACTCAGTGCAAACAGGTATCTTAATTAAGATGCTAAAGAAAGAGAAAAAAAGGGCCCAAGATGCTGCTGCTCAATTAGATAACATCACCAGTGACCAGAAGCTGGCCTCCCAAAGTACCACACAGCTGTCCACAACACCAGAGTCTAATGAGGGGAACAGAGACATCACCTCAACTCACCAGGAAGGACGAGCTATACAATACATGAAAAAAGGTACGGGGATCAGGCTTTATTTATTTTTTTATATATATATGCACTACTGTCTCAGCTGTCAATAAAGGACAATTCTGTAAACTTTATAAACTTTTATTAATACTGTAATGCAGTGTTTCTAAATACTTACACAAGTTTGAATCCTTATTGGACTTTGTGAAAGGTTTAGAAATAGACCAATTAATCGCTTTGGTTTTCTTGCCACCAATTGCACCCTTTATAAACTGCAGGTATTAGTGGCAGTTGTCCTTGATAGTAATGATAATATTAGGCTTTTGAATTTCAAGTACCAAGTTTGAGGAAAAATAATACTTCTAAAAACCTACTTTAAGTTTGATTTACCATCACATTTATTTATTTAATTACTCTGACTTAGATGTTCAATTCATCAGGTATCCAGTTTCAAATAAATGTTAAGGCATGTAACAGACATTGATATTTTTTGGTTTAAGGGCAAGGTTGATACTCGCTAATTAATTATTATTCAACTTTTTCTGCTTCAAAGTACTACTATTTCATCTGCCTTGAAAAACCCACTGTGTCAGTCAACTTCAAGTATGGCTTTGTAATGAGACCTTCCATTTAAAAAGCTGAACTAGCAAAGATGACTTCATCCTCTTACACCCCACATATTGACAATACCAAAACCCAATCAGAAATCAATCTGCGCAGGAACAATCTGCGTGACGTTACCATGTTTTCTTTTTAATGTTTTTAATGTTAAGAGAACAGACAGGTGATCTGCCCAGATTGGAATGTGGGCAGCTTTCTGCGGTCATGCTGGTTTCTTGAGCGTCTGTTGAGGTTGCCCATGGGGCATGACAAATCCTTGATTTCTGGATTTTACTGCATGGCAAACGGTCTGACATCCCAGAGCTCCCTGCACTCCCCTCTTTCTAAACAATGTCATCAGTGGGATTGCATGTATTTAAGAGCTTCCTTCTTGAGGTCACTGAAGTGGCCCAGTGTAGTCGTGTCAGCAAAGCAACATTAGACAGTACAGTATATTAAACCTGTAATTTGTTGCTGATGAAAAGCTGATGAGTTTAAAATCTGTAATACTTACTGGAACATGAAGCAGAGACCAGGGGCCAAGAACGCTGCAATGTAAACACAGGAGACAATCCTGAGACCTGACAGGGATAAGTAACCGGGATCCACTGCCTTTTAGAAAACAGCATTCCACCTATAGGCACATCCAGGTCCAAAGACAATGAACCTCATTTGTTTGTAATTTATAATGCGATAATATATCTCATATAAGTAAACATGCTTGAGGATGTTTATATTTCTTTTTGGCAAATGTATAGATGGAAATCTTGCAAATGTGATGGAATTAAACAGAAGTTTGTTTTACTAAGATCAAGTGACTGGCACTACAGCACACTAGTAGTTTTGCCATGGTTTGTCCCTTCTAAAGGTTTAGATTACAATGTCTTTGTAAAGGGAGAACATTGAAGACCCAGAGATAGAGCAAATAGACACTTTGGGCTGAAACTTCTTTTCTTCAGTTTATTTTGGACTTTTTTTTACATGAACTCATTTTAAATGTAACAGGAGTGTGGGGTTTGCTGAGAGTTAAACCATTTGATCGATCTGAGATGTGCACCTTAGCCAGTGATAGCATTAATTCAACTTTTCTTGTTTAATTTAGGTTAAGAAGAGCTGTGGTGATACATCTTACCATTGGGCACAGAAGTAAAACCCAGTGGCTCATCAAACTTAACATGTGCTCCTGTCTTTACTGACGTAGCTCCCTCATCCTCTTTGACATTTGTGTATAATGATGGCCAGTGTGATATTAAGGACAGCAAGGGGGTAAATGCAAACAGGGTTTCTGCAAGAAGAGCCTGTTAAAAAGCAAACACATGTTTGAATCGGGTCCAGTCTGAATTACTAAGTGTATCAGTCACTCAATGAAGGCACAATGAGGGGCACTGTGATGGATGGCCATAAAGCAGTGGTTTTTGAAATCACGGATAAATGATGTGTCGTATATTAGTCTTTCAGCATGGTATGCAGGCTAATGTGGAAAGAGCTTGATCATTTGGGTCATCTCACCAAAGTATTTGTTTTCACCTGGCTTCACATTTTAGTCTTTCACTGAATTTACGAGACAGGATAACCTCCTTAGAATCACTTTTATTTGACCCCATTGTGTGAGAGTGGTGACAACTATTTGGTAAAGAATATGTTGTTATGTGTTGTAAGTTGTACCTGGGTACTAAAGACTTTGAACATTTGTAGATCTTCATTTAATAGAATGAAACATCTAATATTTTGCTATTAAGATATTTCTATGACTTAGATTTCTGCACACTTATTGGACAAAATATTACAGTGAGCATTTGGTGGCGCTTAGTCATACATAGATATCAATACATGGAAATAATGTCAGTGTAAATAATCTATCAGTTGGGGACTACAGATGTAAATTAGTCAAAGACTAACTCTGTGACAGTTTCATCAAATGGCAACATGTATGTTTAAAATTGTACATGGTCCCTAATAAATAAAGTATAACTAAGTAAGTAAATTTCAAAATGAAATAAAAACGCAAGTTTCATCCTGTTAGACTAACAAACCCTTATCATTACAAAGGATCTTCCCGGTCCTCAATTTGACCATTTTACTTGAGCCCTAAACAAATGTTATTTCTAGCAAAAACTCTATAATATTGACATTAGATGATATCTAATCACTGTTTCCTTTTATACATATAGTTCATAATAAGTACAGAAAAAACTGTTGACTTAAATGTAGTGGAAAGTAAGACTACAGATTATCTTGACATTGTGATGACGGCTGCTAAGTCTGTGTTAGAATCCACTGTTATATTGTTCCAATATGTCACACCAAGGTATATGAGTCCCTGTTAAAGAACCAAGGAATCCTTTCTTACCCTCCAACACCAGACTTGGTCAAACTCAAAAGCCCATTAATGTCATGTTACCATATCAGTCTGAATAATATGCTTTCATGTCAAGATAAATGTACATGTACGCCTTCTTTTATTTTAGTCTTGTATGCTACCTGCATTATGTACTGCTCCTTTCCTGGAAAAAAATACAACTTAATACTACAATTGAAAATTTTTTTTTACCAGTCCTGGAATTGATTTATGGTTTATTCTTATGATTTCTGTATCTAAATTTTGACCAAACCTGTGTAATTTTGTTGCAATAGTGTCAACAAATGTTACCAAGCACTGTTTCAGGTAAACCAGACTGATAATTAAAATTAAAAAACACTTGTTTCAGTACCACAGTTACACGCCCTGAGTCAGTGACCAGTAGAGTCAACGAACTGTTCAAGAGTTCTCACATTTATTATATTTGCTTTAATAATTGTTCACATCTGACCCTTGTCTTTTCCCACATACAAAGGAAATTAATGGATTGTAGATATTGTTTGTGTTGGGGTTGCTTATAAAAATTAAAGTGCTCATGGGAAAATTCTCACAATCTGACAATGACAAACACTAAGTAATTATGACTGGACTGTATTTTGTTGCTAGGTCATACTGTAGGTTCTTGAGAAAACTGTGAATCAGTTTTAACTTATTTCAGCTTTACGCTGGAGCTGTGACTTGAGATGGTGTTAACGGACGACAGCGTTAAACATAAACATAGATGTACTGCAACTAAATGAGGTACTTTTGTCAACAATATTGGCTTTGTATATTATTGTCTGTTTAGTTATGGAATACTTACAACCCCCGAAAAAATTCCCACATACTGTTGTCCCTTGCTAACAATTACATGTCCACTCAGGAATGTTCATCCACTTTTCTCACACTTCATGAGAAGCTTCTTTCTGCTCTGTTTGCAGCCAGAGCTGTGAGCAGAAGCTACTTCCAACCACATCAGCTGTTAACCGGCAGGGAAAGTTTGATGTTGTCCAGGAAGGCTGTGCACTTTGGGAAGCAAAAGCTTTTAAGAACACACTGAGTAGTTCCAGGTCGATCAGAGAAGACATTTCTCAGAAGTATTTTTGACTTTTACAATGCAGAATCCAGAAGAACACCTAGGGATTTTTACATCCGTAGTTAATACACCAGTGTCAAGCGTTTCTTGCAAGAGACCATTACTTTCTATAACACCGAGTATAGTCAATGTGCAAAATATTAGCAACACCTATTTGACACAGTTCTCCATGTAGACACTTTAGTTTTATACAATAGACTTCATTATATTTCACATGTTTCACATCTGGAGCGCCTCTTTTCCATGACCCACTTGGAAACTTCTAACTAAACTATATGTACATTAGATCATTGTTCTTCAATCTGTCCAAATTCAAAACAAATGCACGGCACTTATCCTCTCCTCGTCCTCAATGGGTCACTGGATGTTTATGTATGTTTTAATTTACATTCAATCTGAGGGTTGTGGTGTCGTAGCCAGCAGCCTCCATGGTTACAGAGAGGGAAATTGCTGTCCCCTGTAGATTAACTGTAGATGTAATGATGATGACCTTTCCATGGAAACCAGCCATGCTGATCGAATAGTGTATAATCAACCCTGCTCTCCCCATAATGCATCTGTCTGTATCAGGCTCTTAGCTTTTCATTTATTTTATTTTTTCAGTGACAAAAGTTTCTGTAAAAGCCATCTGTATGGCTGACTTTGGCATTGATATTTTTATACTAAATTACAGTGTATAGTTTCTATTTTGTTCACAGTAAACTGACAACTGGACTATTTTGGTATAAATGCACCCATTGTGTTTCCTCTTGTAATAGTGTAAAAATATGGTTAATGGATGGGCAAGGTGCCCACTGATGACTTAGTATAGGTTTACAGGAGCTGAAAAGAAATTTGGGATTTAAAGGGAGGTTTAGATCTTACTGTAAATCCTGCTAGTATGTAATGAGATGATAATGATTGTAGCAGACCTTTCACAGCTCTCTGTGATCTAAGCCAAAGCCTAATAAGGACTCCTCACCCCTTACTGTACGTCAGATACTCCTGTACTCTGCGAAAATACTTGGTTTTATATGGTCTACGCAGAAATCTAGTTTTCATTCAAGCTAACAAGTTCTAGCCTCTTCTGCAAACAGTTACAGAGGGCGTGAGGCATTTTTCCGTTACCTCTAAATGAATGGAACAGTGCTTCACTTTGCTGGTATTTCATTTCTAAAATTTGTTGAAACAGCAACAATAGTCACGACACATTCCTCCCCTGTAAAACCTCTGTGGTTTGTCAGCGCTTGAAGCACGGAAAAGAAGAATTAGGAAAGTTGGCCTAAGGTACATGTGATCTCATTACCCCACAAATTATGTTAGTACAACTTAATATGATGTCATATCACTCTAAGATATTCCTGGAATGTTACTTTTTACAAGAGTCGAACGAAGTGCATTTCCCTCAAGAAACCCTCAAACTGATTTGTTAAGGTTGGCTCTTGCAACATTGAGGCCTGCTGGTTTCAATCAGGGCTTTCCAAAAATAAAGAGACAACATTCCTTACTGTCTTACAATTAATCACACTTTGAGTTACTGTCCTTTGTGTGTCTGTTACTAGAAATGTGTCGCACAAGTTGACACATTTTTTTAACAAGGTGTAAATTTACTGTAAGTCATTGTGAAGCATTGGAGTTTCAGTGGCACAAGGCTGTCCATATAAAACTGCTTCAGTCTTTCATACAGGAAGAAAATGAACTTGCTTTCTTCATTATGGTATTAAAAATGAAATATGACATGTTGACAAGGAGCATTTATGCAAAAACATGTATCAGTGGAAGCCCCTTAAAATAGAAGCACACAATCAGACTCCCAAGAGTAAGAAAATCACAAAATTAACAATGTATTGTAAACATATTGAGTTCTTGAATTGAGTATAATACAGTCTGATAATGCTGCAAGCAGTAACTACCTGCTACAATGATAAAAATATTTGTGTAGTTTCCTGACATGTTCCAGACATTTTCACCAAAGGCCAGACATTCTTACATGTCAACAACTTTCTAGCAGAGAAGAAAAATAACTTGATACAGTCAGCTTTAACCTTTTGTATTTTATATTATTATTATTATTATTATTATTATTATTGATTTATTTTTGTAATGTTGAATATTAAAAGCAGCTGTTTGAGCTTCAGTAAAAATGCTCATTAAACTAAAACACAACTACATATAAAGTTGCCCAAGTTGGCAGGGGAGTCTCCACCATGTAGTGCTGACATGACCAGAATTGCTGTTTATACTTGTGTTAATGTTCTCTCTAAACTGTAAATGGCAGACTAATAGTCGTTGGGTTTTGTAGTTAGTAATAGGTGGGAGGTCAGCGATATCAGTGGGGATGCTGGCATCTGGCTGCCAGATTGGAGTTGAGTGTCTGTGGATGTGGGAACAGGGTACAGCTCACATCTCACTGAGACTGATTAAATCTTAAAATCGTAATAACAGGATCTGACACAGTTTCCCATAGTTAGAAGATCTATGCCAGTAAGTATAACAAGCATGTCCTGTTTGGATGCTCTTCCTTATTTTAACTTGTGTGTGTGTGTGTGTGTGTGTGTGTGTGTGTACTCAACATTGAGAGTAGGATACTCAACATTAAATAAAGACAGGAAGATGCAGCAAAAATCAAGATCTGTGGGTCCTTTATATCCAGTTGTTCTTCAATTACACCATTAGTGACTGATTCAGGAAATATTGGTGTATTTTAAATGAAGTTGGGTCCTTCTCACATTTATGAACTGAAGTCCAATCTGTTCCAAGAAAAGAAACAAGAGAAAAGGAAAACCCACATAAAGTCACATTACTTCATGGTCAAATAAGTTTTCCATTTTTCCAGGATGTTTAATATTTTATGGTTCATAGAAAATGTTCCATAATATTAATCTGCATAATCTATATTATAAAAGCCAAGTGGCCTCTGTGTGTGTGTGTGCGTGTGCGTTTGTGTGTGTGTGTGTGTGTCTGGGGATTCACACAAAATCCTGAAAGAGCTGACTGCTGTAGTTTGACATACCTATGTATTTTTGGTCAAGAAACAGACTAACCAAAACAGCAAGTTGATAGGATCAGTATATTGGAAGATATAAATTTTGGAATACAATAGCCTTAAAATCATGTTACTATGGCCAGAACACTTTGGTGGTGACCGCTGGACAAATGCAGTATAGCATGCACGAATAGACAACAACATAAAAACTACCACATCTAGAACTCGTGGATCCCCACATGTCAACACACTAGTAATAGATATTTCCTGTCCCGTGACTATTTGATGCTCATTTCTGTACTGTAAATTTGTGTTTGATGCTGCTCATCTTAGGTCCCCAGTTGTCTATGGGAAAGCAAGAGGCCTTTGAGATTTTTATGAGGGACCATGAAGACCACCTGACCATTGAAGACAACAAAACTCTTCTTCAGCAACGGTTAGTGACCAGCAGTTGTTTGAACAGTTACAGTCTTCACAATGTGAGAATCATATGTACTGTGTCACATGTTTCATTTATTTTTAGTTGTCACTGTTCTCTCATAAACCATAGAGCATGTGATGTGTTGCTTATATGCATGTAGCTATATTCTTTCAACATGTCTGTGCATCCTAGAGTTTGTTATTTCATTAGCCGTACCTCAGAAAAATTCGCTTTTATCAAATATTTTTGAAGCAGAGCTCTTTTTCTTTCATTTCTTCAGACATGCATGTCATTAACACAAGAAGTGAAAAGTACTTGATTTTTATTTGGATGAAGAACATGTGTAGGGGTGTGAAGATATTGATGATGTCTAAATTTCTAATGATCTCTATTCTATGGTGGTGTGGTGGCGTAGTGGTTAGCACTTACGCCTCACAACAAGAAGGTTCAGCTCTCCTGTCAGGGTCCCTGAGCATGGTGCTGGTGAAGATCTGGATGGGTGTGCTAATGCTAATGGTAATGCTAGATACTGTGTGCATTAGGATGGGTAAAATGCAAACACTTATTCCCTACCGGGATAATAAAGTGTATTCACCTTCGACCTTTTATTTAATGAGTGGTGTTAAACTTTTGAGTTGAATGCAAACAGATTCTGTAACTTCTTTAGATTCTTTCCCCTTGAAAAGAAAAATAACGTGTTTATTTGTTTTTGGAGCACTGACTTAGGACGTATGGATTGTTTTGAACAGGTCAGCTGAGGCCAGAAGACTTGGGAAACAACTAAATGAAGCCACAAACAGAATCAGTAAGTTGTATGGATTTGTTACTGGTATTATTTGTGCGGACGTGGTGTATGATATTCTGTTCATGCTTTCTTGTCTTATATTCATCATTTAATAGGTCTTATGTATTTTATTTTATTTTATTGTAGTTTTGTTTGTTTGTTTGTTTGTTTGTTTGTTTGTTTGTTATGTGTTTTCTTTCTCTCTCTCTTCTGCCCAGTTTACTCAGTTCTGGTTGTAGTTATTGTTACCATTATAATTATCACCTTGGTTGTTACTGTTTGTGTTGTTGATACTTTCTTGTGAGGGTCTTTGCCACCTTCTTCTTTCTTGCCCCCCCCCCCCCCCCCCCCCCCCCCCATGTCAGGTTCGGCATCAAATTGTGGTTCAACAAAACTCATAATAAAGACAGTACAGTATCAAGGGGAGCTTCATATACTTTATGAAGTTTCCCTTGGCAAAGCAAATTTGTGCAGCACCAAAAGGTAGCCAGACTACCATTCTGCTGTTATGATGCTGGATAAGACAAGTTAAAAAAAAAAAAAAAAAGAATCAGTAAGTTGTCTCAACAGATGGAAGTTGCTTTCTGGGAATTTAATTACATTTAGGAGCTGTGAAAATGTTCAATTCTGACTTTCATTGACATCATTAAGAATGTGGTTCAAGCCCTGAGGGTCCTGACAATTTACAATTCTATAAGTAGAAAAAGACACTAACCTACCTGCCTGGAAACTTTAATGAACAAATCACTGTTGGGGCTCAGTTTCCCTGGAGTGTGGAGCTGTCGTTCAGCACATTCCTGAAGTTTTCCAAGACCAAGTGACGTTTTGATTTCCACCCACCTAGTCCTTTAACCTGTGCTTTTTACCGGTATGGTTCAAGTTGTTTTATGTAGACTCTGTAAGCACAAATCTGTCTGTGTGTAATTCCAGTGACAGGTAGCCTTGTGCCTTTGGGAGTTTATTTTGAGGAATTCACATTAGATTTTGTTGGAGGGTTTTATTCATGGGTGCTCTTGCTACTTGTGTACACTAGTACTTTCTAATGTGCATTTGCCTGTTTTTTTTTTTTTTTTCACTGCTGTTTTTTGTTTTTTAGAGTTACTGTTTTGCTATTTTTCTGGTGGTATTTCTTGCGTGTGTTTGCTGTTGTGCTGCTATTAGAACCTCAATTTCTAAATAGTTTAGTTTATTTCTTACTGCTCTGAGTATGTAGAGAGAGCCTCAAACAGAAGCCCTATCACTGATATGGCATCGAATGTAGATGATTTCACTGCACTCTAGTTGAATTTTCCAGTCAACTCAAAAAAGGTAAAATATCTTTTAAGGCTCGATCTGGTTTGCATTTACTATTTCAAGCTGCATTTATAAATTTCCTTGACTGTGTGTGTTTGCGGCTTATTTTACATGCCATTGAAATGGATAGGTTTGCCCCACACCAATGTCTGGCTTCATCCCTACCTCAGATCACGCTTGGTGGTTTGGTCGCATTCGGCTTTTTCTGTCACATATGCCAGCATACACTTACCATCACTGGAATTAATTTTTTTTTCAGTATTCAGTCCCTGAGGTGCTGAAACAACCGTATATCAGATATGCCATACATCACAGTGAAATCTTCTATGACAGCTTGTAGGTATTACCTCCTCAAATGTGTTCTGCAGACATCATCACTGTCCGAGCACAGCATGGAGAAAGTTGATTTTCAACTAAAGTAATATATTTTTTCATGGACTTTAGGTTCCAAATTCTTCAGCTTTTTCAGATTTTGGAAAAACACCCAAAAACATCTTGATGCTGTCAAATATTGTTACATTGTTAGGTGTACGAAGCTGCATTCTTCCTAAATGAGAGACATTATTTTTAGTGGAAAGAAGTTGTCTCTTCTGGCTGGAAAGTGGTACCATAATATTTAGCTCAGTGTGTTTCCTTGCCATCTTGGAAGACTCACTTGGAATTTTTACACTACCTGTGCCTCATGGTTTAATGTAGAACATGGAAACAGTTATTATAATATAGACAAAAGCCTTGTGCAGTTTTTTCTGATGGATGTACCCAGCATGGGGGTCAGTAGCAGGGGAGAAAGAGAGAGGCGGTAGCCCGTGGAGACATTGGTGTCTAAACATTTCCCTGGTTTACAGTATTGTTCTTGGCCACAGCATATAGCATAGGAATCCAATCCCACTGGAGGAGCATACGTTCTGAGCCCTTAGGTCCAAAAAGTGCAAGGGTATATATTTATTCAGAGGGATCAGTGATGCACATCTTCTACAGTTTGAAACGTGTAGGTCAGCTGGAAATGAGCAGAATCTCTTGATTTCTCTGCCAGATGTGGACGAATTGTGCTGTACAGTTCTAGATAGAGCATCTGGCTTTGGTATCCCACTTTTAAACTCTGCTAACCTTAGCTATAGTGACCCAAAGACACACAAAGACAGACTATTATAGGAAATTGTGTTGCTAGCAAGCTGCAATTGTCACAATGAAAAATGCACAGTGCATAAATATTGTAACCTCGTTTAAACATCTTGTAACCAACAGCTGCTGGATGTAACACAACATACGATAATTTACTTAAAGGGTGAATGTATTAGCTGCTCATTAGCGTGGATTATGTAATGTCCTGTTTCAAATCCAGTGACAACACAAAATATATTATGCAAAAGAACAGTTGAAGCAGTCATTTTTGTGTGTGGGGTTTTTTTTTTATGCTCTCAATGCACAGCTCTCACAGTGGTGCAATATAAGCTAAATTATATGTGTGCACTTTCGTATTTTTGTTCAGGATTTTCCTCTACCTTTGTAATGCATTCAGATAATGAGAAGCTGGATAGAAAGCCGCATGGTTCCTGGACATTGATCTTGCTGTGGTACTGGTGCGGCGTATCACATTTAACCTCCAGGCCACAAAAATCACCCAATATTTATTGAGGCTTGTAGCTTGAAACCGGTCCTTTAAGCCGATGGCATGTCTCCTGACACGGTGGGGGGAAACCCTGCATGGTTTGGAAGAGTTTGTGGTGTTGAGCCTCCACTCATGTACTGGAACGGAGATAGAGGGCTGAGGTGTAATGAAGAATTGCACACCGCTATTATTTGACACGTATGCAAATTCATCTTGTATGAAATAATATTAAAACTGAAGTCCATTTTGGCACATGAATGGGTTATA
Source organism: Sphaeramia orbicularis (assembly GCF_902148855.1). Lineage (NCBI taxonomy): Eukaryota > Metazoa > Chordata > Actinopteri > Kurtiformes > Apogonidae > Sphaeramia > Sphaeramia orbicularis. Next base: position 43,839,506 of record NC_043978.1, read on the forward strand.
TGAACCAAACCATATGTAATGTTTGACTCCACTCATCACAAAGATCCAGTATGTACATTTAATTTAATTTTATTTTAGAGCCAGCACATCTCTGTCAGAGTTTACCCTCACACTACATTTACGATGCTCGGCCGTAAAATTGCACAATAGAGTGCATTCATGTGGTTATTTTAGGATGGTTACAGTACATGAGCAATGCATAAAAGAGCCCTTATTGTAGAATAGACATGAAAAACCTCCAACTAAAGTCATCATTATGTAGCTGCTTGTAAATCTGCTCAACCATGGTGCTGTATGTCAAGCACAAGTCTTGACCTATATAAGCCATGAGTCATGATGGCCCCTTGTGCTCTTTATGTTACTCTTATGTCCTCCCTGCACTTTATCACCCTGTCAACATCGAACACTAATAGCATAAATACTTCTTAATCCTTTTATATTATTATGGAAGAACAAGACTATACATCAGTTGGTTATGGCAGATGTTAGAGAAGGTTTTTGTCTGTTAAAGGAGACTTGGGTAACCCCCCCGACCACAATGTAAAGCCACAGGGCGTCTCAGTTCATTTACATTCTCAGCTATGTGGACTACTGATGTTGTTTGAAAACAAGAGGCTTTGTGAAAGGCTCCCAAAACCTTTCATGCTCTGAAGGCATTTAGGAAAAACACTGTCATCATGGACACAGTATGTCCCTTAGCGCCGTTTGTAACATTTCACATCATCCGTTCATGTCTCCACCGTCTGACATGGTCTACTTTTGTAAAGAGCTCTGAAAGATGAACTGGCTGGTGAGTTGTATGGGCAGATTGTGGACACTTTTATATCATTTATCAGTGGAACACTTAAAACCTGGTGTTCCATTTAACCCCAAAGTCTGTGATAATAATATTGTTTCTCTTCATTAATCCCTCGGTCGCTATAAGGCCTTCAGTTTTAGTCAAGGATCACTTCAGCAGGACATATGTTTACCTTATACATTTCCAATCTATTCATCTACTGTTTGACAAAGTAAGTGGTCTAATCCAACTGTTTTATTGCACCATCAGCGGTGCACAGTGAAAAAGTAGCTTCTCACACCCCATTTCTGTGAAACAACACTTCATCTGGATTTCTCATTTTTAAGTCGTAGAACCTCAGCTTTTAGATTGGCGACAGGATCACATTACAGAAAGTGTACCGTCTACATGTGTAAGAGACCTGAGGGATTGTAATGGAAACTCACCACAAAAGACACTGCCATTCAATGTCTCTTTTATCATCTCACACTTTTTTTATAATTGGAATAATGGTCAATTACTAAACGCATGATACCTGAATTAGATATGAATTTTAAGCTGTTTCTTTTCTTTTTTTTTCTGTTACAGTAAAAGTATCCCATATGGTTCAGTGTGATCCTTTACTGGCACGGTGCAGTATGTTTTACTCCATTTGCTTTACAATTTTCCTTTGGCATAGAAAGTATTGTATCCAAAATTCAATCTTGTCAATTGGGCAATTAACTACTTCAATTAGGGGAAGGGAAGAAAAACAGAAGACCGGACACAAATTACTTAACCATATGTTAACCCGCTATTTCTGCTACAAGAAAGGCAGTGACCCAAAAGTCTCCTTCGTGTCACTTCCTAGCTCACTGGAGTCATAAAAGATCATTTTGAAGACTACATGACTATATATAATCTAACATATGTAAAACCTCTACCTAGTCCAGCTGTGAACATGGACTAGTTTGACTCAAGTCAAAACTGCTTTGTGTCTTAAGACGCCTGTAGAGTGTATCAATTATATCACTCGAATATCCCTTGCATATTTTACATCACTATGTAAAGACTTTTAGCATTTATTTTTAGTAGTCACTATAACCCGTAAAGACCCAGTCCTACTTTTGTGGCAGTTCCCAAATGAATTTTTCTCTCTATTTAACTTTTCTTAAGTGATTTATCACCATTTGTTGTAATATTATAATCTGCATTTTGCATTTTTCACTGTAAACCATGTATTTTCTTACATTTAATTTCCTATAGCTAATGTAGATGTTCAAGAAAACTTCGTATATTCACAAGGTTATTGTATCAAAACAGAGAAAACTGAAGAAAAAGTTAGTTTTCCAGCAAACATATCATTGACTGAATATAAAACAAGTGTCTCCATCCAGTGTCATTGATCAAACTACATGGGTTTTACTGGTGAATCAATGTTGTAGAAGATGGCAGTGTTTCCACGTTCACTACGGAGCCTCTGAACGTCCAAATGGGTCATATCTGATGATCATGAAAAGATGTCAAACTGCATTTTACACCAATTATTTACATGGATTGATAGGATTAGTGGATTAACAGGTGTTAAACATTTAGATCAGCTGATGCTTTTGGTCGCTGGTAGATGTTTGGGTCTTTATAGGTTAATTTTATATTTATTACATTGTATACACTTATACAATTCCTATCATAAGCATTCACCCCCTTGGATGTTTTACCTTTTCGTTGCTTTCATGAATCAATCATGGTCAATAAAATTTGGCCTTTTTCATACAAAAATTTATTGGAAAAAACTCTTTAACGTCAAAGTTACAACAGATTTCCACAAAGTAATGTCAGTGAAACAAAAATTTATAAAGAAAAATAAC